>NC_141890.1:24574631-24877662 GCF_030686135.1 Camelina sativa | reverse complement strand
GATTTTATTACCGGTCTACCAACCAGGAAGGGACGAATCAATGACGCTGTATGGGTAGTGGTTGATCGTTTAACCAAGGTAGCCCACTTGGTTTCAGGGAAGAGCACGGATCAAGCGCCAATTTTGGCAGAGAAGTATATAGACGAGATTTTGAAGTTGCATGGAGTGCCAGCAAACATTGTCTCCGACCGAGATCCAAAATTCACATCGATATTTCGGCAAGATTTGCAGAGGGCGTTGGGAACAGATGTTCACATGAGCACCTCATTCCACCCAGAGAGTGATGGACAGACGGAAAGGACTATCCGAACCATATAGGACATGATCCGACTATGCGCATTGAAATGGTCTACAGATTGGGAAGGGAATTTGCCATTGGTTGAGTTTGCATATAACAATAGTTATAACTCAAGTATCGACATGTTACCGTTTGAAGCGATGTACGGAAGGCCTTGTCGAACACCTTTGTGTTGGACCGAAGTTGGGGAAAGGACAAGTTTCAATCAAAAGTTCATTGACGAGACGACAGAGAAGGTCAAGTTTATTCAAGAGTGCAAGGCGGGAAGTGGAATTTGAAGTCGGGGATATGGTGTACTTGAAGGTAGCACCACAAAAAGGAAAGGATCGATTTGGTAAAGTGGGAAAGCTCGCGGTAAGGTTCATCGGACCATACCGGATTGAGAGAAGAGTTGGAGAGGTAGCCTACCGGCTATCTATGGCAGAGACTATGCGGCTACATAAAGTCTTCCACGGCTCACAACTACCGAAGCATGTACTGGATCCTAACATGATTGTGCCAGAGCCTATCGAGGAATTGGAGCCAAATCTCACATACCCCGAGGGACTGTTGGAATTAGGGCTAAGAAGGACTTGGAAGTTGAAGAACAGGAGCATTCCTCAAATCCAAGTATTATGGGGAAAGCAGAACCGTAAGATCATCACTTGGGAGGATGAGGATAGGATTCGCACCAAGTATCCTCAGTTGTTCATCGGAGAGGATGAAGCAGGGCCATTAGATCCTTATGGAATTCGGGACGAATTCTATTAAGGGAGGGAGAATGTCATGATCCTCACCAAGGGGTAAATTTTAAAATAAAACCCCTTGGCCAAAGGACCTGGAAAGGACATGAAAAGAAGGCAAGGAAGGAAGGTCGATGAATTACTGAAGAAGTGTCCGAGAAATTCTGGACGGACCGAGAGATGGCCGATGGTACCATGTACCATGTACCATGTACCGTACCGGACATACATGGAATGACCGGACGTACCAGGCGAACGCCGAGCGGACAAGGACTGTGTCCTGGACGAGAAGCAAGAGTGGGAAGGAACCCACTAAGGAAGGTGAATTAAATATTAAAAAGTGGAGTTAGTGGAGTCTCCACTAAGTGATTATTTAATCACAAAATTAACTAAGTGGAATTTTCACTAAGAGTTAATTTAATCTCATGGAAGTATGTGGGAAACAAGAGAAGATTCTCTTGGACAAGTGTTGTGCTCACTAAACAAGTGTACACACATGCAAATTGGTGGCTTAGAAGATGGACACTCTTCAAGCATGCATTGGGACAAGTTGTCGCATACACTCTCTATATAAAGACCTCCATCCTCTCTCTTTTCGCCAAAAAATCTTAAGGGAGAAGAAGAGAAAGAGAGAAAGAAGAGGAAGAGAGAAAGAAGAGAGAAAAAGAGAGAGGTGTTGCCGCAAGGGAGAAAGAGTGAAGGAGAAAAGAAGCAAGTCAAGACTATCGACCATTGCAATGTGTTGAATCGAGTAGGAAATCGATTTCAACAAAAGAAGGGTTTCAAGTGTGTCGTGAAGGAGCTTCATCAAGAAAGTCCGACCACTCCTTACAAGAGATCGTCGGTTTTCTGTGAGTTCAGGCACATATTGCATCGGCTAGATGGGGATTAAAGACATCCATCTAGTGGACGGTTTGCATGAGCACTTAGTTGCATTTTTACTTGAATTTCTTTTGTGATTTTCTTGTTTAAATGCATCTGCTGTGAGGTTATACCAGTTACTAGTTCGAAATGTTCTAGTAACAAGGGTGATAACTAGTTGTGATACTTGTAAAATTATGGGATTAACAACCATAAGAACTCAAGTATCAATCTTGCTGAAGTCTTAATGCGTTTTAGTCCACGACAAAGTCCGGCTAGCGTAGTAAGACTGGGGTATTGCTGTCCTTCCTATTCCGTACCACATGCAGCCACGACATGAAACCCATGTTCGTGTGTGTAGGGTTGGTTACGAAGAGCTTGGAGGTTATTGGGCTCGCTACCTGATGTTACTATATTTTACCATATTTAAGGCCTTGTTTAGTTCATGTTTTGCATCATATAGAAATGATTCCTTAGGTTTTATAGCCATTTATGTCCAAATATACACTTAGGATGTTTAGAAGCATGCATTGCACACATTAGTGCATTTGGAGTATTATTAGGTGTTATGGAGCTCTAAAAGGGTAAGGAAGGACTTGGTGTTATTTCTGGAGCTAAACAAGAGGACTGAAAGTATCAGAAAGTGGATTCGCAAGGCAACTCGACAACAGCATTCGAGCAGGCACATGGTCGAGTACTCGGTCGGATTCATAACGAGCTCCTCAAAGATCGATCCAAATGAAGATCTTCCGTTGCGATTCAGGTTCCGCATCCTTCATGAGAGTTGTAGGAAATTGAGATAACGTTCTAATGACGGTGGTTTAAAGGAAATAAGAGGTGTAGTGCAAGAGTTATCCCGATATTACTGAACGGATATCATCCCAGATCGAAGACTCGAGCTACGTGACGGACCGACCACTCAACCATGCACTCGATCGAGCACATGGTCGAGCTGACCGCCGCCTCTCTGTTTTGTCCTCTAGCTAACTAGGGCTTCTCTCTCTTTACTATATATATGTGTACTGGTACTTGTGGCCGAAGAGAGAGACCCTGGAGACCATGTGGACACTTCATAACCTAGTTTTTGCCATTTTTAGCTTCTTTTACTTATTGCATCGTCTCTTATCTTTGCTCAAGATTTTCATAGATTTGTAACCTTCATAACTTTGAATCTGTTGAATATTTGCTTTCACTTATTTGTTCAATATTGTTCATCTTTATCTCATCTTTCTAATCATGATAGTTTCATTAATTTCTGGGTTTGTGTTCTTCATGATGATTTTTAGATCTTATTAGTGGCTTAGGATCTTAGGGATGGATTAGGCTGGGTAAAGGTTATGGTTGTTTAGATTGGTCAAGCTTGGTTGTTATATATCTCTTCTAAATTAGATATGCTCTATGCTATTCTTATACTGAGAGGGTAAGGATAGATCTTAAGCTTCTTAACATCACACCAATGTCTAAGTTGTTAGATAAGGCTAATGCTAGAGCATGAAGCATGCTAAGAGATTAGATGTTTAAAGTGATTTTTGACATTGATGATCTGGGTTTTAATGCCTGCTTTGATATGTAATAGCTAGTGAGAACTAGGTCTAAGAAGTATCTTGGCTTGATTGTTATTGTCATGAGAAAGGATTAACATGTATTAGAAGATCATTGTCTAGAGATAGCTCATTGTTGATTGAGGTTTGTTGACCAATTTAGATAGCCATAGCTTGAGTCCATCCCATGAATCCATCCTTAGGATTTTCTTTGTTTATTGATTTCCCTGTTTAAGTATTGTTAATTGCTTGCTGTTTGCTCTGTTTTCATTATTTGCTCTGTTTTTGTTCATTCGCTTGTCAACTCGACCTCCCACTCGACCATGCACTCGACCGAGTGCTAGGTCGAGCTCCATTTTACTTTCTTGCTTATGCATTGTTCTGTTCATGTTTTCTTCTGCTTATTAGTTAATTCAGCTTAGTCTTGTTTATTGCACTTGTTCTATAGTTTAATTCAGCATTAGTATTGTCTTAAGTTGCCTTAGTTCATTGCATTTCATTATTGTCATTAGGTTGTTAGAAACAAATACACTTGATATTTGGCTTAACTTGAATGCATTGATCACATCTTGACTGCTTACATATCACACTCTTTATGGATTGACATCCTTTATGCTACAACATCATAAGGGAATTGAAACACCTTGCATTACATTCTGATCATTCATACTTATGTTTGTTTGTTTGATTGCATCATTCATTCATTCATAAGTAGATACTTAAAAAAGTTCTTGTTTCAATTGGCGTCGTTGCCATTAGGGTGTTTATATGTTCCAGTCGAGATTTCATTGTTTCAAGATTAAGCTATGTTACTTTTGATTCTATTACTCACCTCTCTCTTGTTCTGGTGTTGTATTTTCATTCTCAGGTACCACTCGACTAGGCACTCGGCCGAGTACCTCAATGCAAACGGTCGAGTGCTTGTTCGAGCACCTGGTCGAGCACCTGTTCAGAGTCTCAAAAAAACAGAAGAAGAGGTGGAAATGGAACTTCCACAGAATCTGCATGAACCTCAAAGGAGAAGGAAGATTGGTGATAGTGATGCTCCCACTACTCATACTCAGAGATATGGGATAGTGCCTCCTGCTGTCCACAACACAATCAAGACTAGTTTGATCTCCATGGTTCAGAGCAGCAGATTTAATGGCCTACCTATTGAAGACCCCCTTCACATCTTGATGAGTTTGATCGGCTTTGTAGCCTCACCAATATAAATGGAGTTAGTGAGGATGCCTTGAAGCTAAGATTGTTTCCTTTTTCTCTAGGAGATAAAGCCCATCAGTGGGAGAAGACTCTACCTCCTGGAAGAATCACCTCTTGGGTTGATTGTAAGAAGGTCTTCCTTGCAAAATACTTCACTAGTTCAAGGACTGCACATTTGAGGAATGAAATTTCAGGATTTCTCCAACATAATGGTGAATCTTTCAGTGAAGCATGGGAGCGCTTCAAAGGCTACCAGAGACAATGCCCACATCATGGATTCAACAATGAATATTTGTTGTGTACTTTGTATAGAGGTGTTCTTCCCAAGATCAGGATGCTCCTAGACACAGCCTCCGATGGAAGCTTCATGAATAGAGATGTAGCTGGAGGTTTGGAATTAATAGAGAACTTTGCTCAGTCTAATGGAGATTATAGTGAGGAATATGATAGCCGCTTAAGGGGAGGTGTTGATTCTGAGGAAGAGCATAGAAAGGAACTACAAGCTTTAGAGGAGAAGCTTGAGAAGCTAGATAACCTCTTTCTAACCCAGCAGAAGCAAGTACATGCTCTTTGTGAAGCTGAGCAAGTTTATGGTCCCAGTTTACCCTCCACAACAACCCCAGCCAGCTCCTGCTCAAGATTATGAGATGAAGAGTATGCTTCAGCAACTCCTACAAGGTCAAGCTAATGGAGCTATGGAAACAAGTAAGAAGCTCACATATATGAATAACAAGGTGGACTGCACATACAATGACCTTAATACCAGGATTGAAGCCTTAACTTGCAGAATGCTTCTACTAGAGAGGAAGAATGAATCTTCTTCTTCTAGTCAACTCAATGGGACCACAATTGACAACCTAAAGGAGTTTGCCACTGCCCAAGATTTCTCTCTCCAAGAACTACCTTCAAAGCGCACTGAGGACAGTTGCAACCAAGTTGGGGAGGATTTTCTTCAACCAGAGGTGCAGAATGAGAAGAGAACTGAGCTTGAGACACCATTCGACCATACACTCGACCATGCACACGGTCGAGTGCCTGATCGAGTCATTGCTCAAAATTTTAGCAAGCCGGTTTGGTTCATTCCTCCTCCTTATCAGCCACCTTTGTCATTTCCAGGACGGTTTAAAGAGCAAATGCTGAAAAGTACAAGGCTTCTATTGACCAGCAAGCAATGATGGTCTTGAGTCATGAACCTTTATTAGAAGATGTTGAAATGAAGGATAAGCCACAAATTAAATAGCTTGAGCAGAAGAAGCCAACTATTGATGGGCAGACCTTCAGGATTGAAGAAAAAGGTCATGAAACTGAGTCTGAAATCCTTAAGGGTGTGAATGGGGTAGAAACAGAGATTTTAGGTCACTCGGCCTTCCACTCGACCTACCACTCGACCGAGCACCTTAAGTCACTCGACCGAGTGGTACCAAGTCACCCAAAATGCCCAGACTTCATCCCCAAGATTCACCAACAACAAGAGCCAAGAAATCCTTCCTTTGATGGTTTGTCTGAGCTTCAAACTGTCAACTTTCTACATGATTCAGTGAGGGAATTAACAACTAAGGATGAGGAGATAAGTGGGCAAATCAAGCAACTCCATGGTAAAGCCAAAAGTTCCTCCCCAAAGAAAGCAAGGGAAGGTCTGAGTATTATTAGCAGACACAGCTCTTTTAGCATTGACCCAGGAATAAGAGGAGCAATAAAATCTTTGGGAACAAAGGGGACTTCATCACCTCTCTATCACTCTTCCAAATCATAAGAAGTATGCAAAGTCAAGCTTAGAGACTTTAAACAAGCTCACTTGGGAGGAAGTCCCAAAGGTATCCATGTATATATTGGTTTAAGTTTCTTGTTATTTTGATCTTGTTTTCTTTAGTGTTATGGTTGGGCAGGTAGCATGAATGTCCTTTAAGCACTTGGTGGATATCAAATGAATCCCACCCTTAGCCCATCCCAAGTAGTACTCCAACTCTATCTTTGTATATACCATTGGATTTGTTGTTTTTGTGCTCTTTCTTGATTCTTAAATCCTCTTTCAAATTTCTCTTACACAAGGGACTGTGTAATTTAAGTTTGGGGGAGGGTTTGAGATGACATTTGATGTTGTGTTCTGTTTTCTTATTTCAAATTATTAGCATAATCATGTTAGTACTTGCATTTCATCTATGGCATAGAAAAACCTAAAAATTTGAAAATTTTTGCAAAAATCTTTACAAAAAAAAGAGAGTGTTCATGTAGTTTGCATTGCATATTAGGATCTTGTTAGTATGTTTCATGTAGGACTGTTTCATATTTGCATTAGGGATCTATGATGAGTTCAGCCTAGTTAACTTGTTTAAATTAGCTAGACTAGGATCAATGCCCAAGTTAATAGTACTTTGATGCTAGTTGAGTAGTTAGAAGCATAAGATTGAACCAAGCCTTGAATTCCTGCATTGCATTTGGTCTAAATTGAAGCATGTTGTGATTTGATGCCATTTCCTACTTATAAGAACCTAATATTGACTTTCAATTATCAACTTGTGCATTGCTTTAAACTCATGGATACCATACACATATTTGGATCATCTTTCTCCTTTTTACCACTCTTGTTGATCCAAGTAGCTGATTTCACTTTTAAATCATGTTTCTCCTACCCTTAACCAACCCTTCTTTCAAGCCATGTTTATTCTTGTGAGTGTGAGGCCTATTTTGGGATTGAGCTTGGTAGAAAGTGTTAGGTTTGAACTAACAAGAGTAAGGCCTTGTGTAGTTCTAGTTTGCAATTTTCAAACTAGATAGGACTAGGTGGTTCACTTGTTGGGTTTGGGACTTGGCTGTTTTGAAAAGAAAAGAGGGAAAAGAGAAAGAAAAGGTTAGAGAACCTTGACTTAATGAGCCCCACTCTAAAGAGAGACCATCCTTGTCTCTAAACCTTTATCTCCAAGCCAAATGAGTTTAATCATTGCACAATCTGATTCATGTTCTTGCTTAATGAATGTTAAAGGAAATGATTGATCTGAATGCATGTGGATATCTAAGGCTTGAATCAGTAGAGGTTGTGATAGGTCTGTCTAAAGTTTTTAAGTACAGCTCATTCACCTTGCATTATAGTACTAGTAACTTGGACATTGATTCTAGGTAGCTCATTAGTAAGTTGTTAGGTTCTAAGATCCCACTTTCAAACCTCACCTTCCTACTTATGTCTTGTTTATTTGCTTGATGGCAAGCAAACACTAAGTTTGGGGGTGTTGATGTTACTATATTTTACCATATTTAGGCCTTGTTTAGTTCATGTTTTGCATCATATAGAAATGATTCCTTAGGTTTTATAGCCATTTATGTCCAATTATACACTTAGGATGTTTAGAAGCATGCATTGCATACATTTGTGTATTTGGAGTATTATTAGGTGTTATGGAGCTCTAAAAGGGTAAGAAAGGACTTGGTGTTATTTCTGGAGCTAAACAAGAGGACTGAAAGTATCAGGAAGTGGATTCGCAAGGCAACTCGACCACAGCACTCGAGCAGGCACATGGTCGAGTACTCGGTCGGATTCATAACGAGCTCCTCAAAGATCGATCCAAATGAAGATCTTCCGTTGCGATTCAGGTTCCGCATCCTTCATGAGAGTTGTAGGAAATTGATATAACGTTCTAATGCCGGTGGTTTAAAGGCAATCAGAGGTGTAGTGCAAGAGTTATCCCGATTTTACTGAATGGATATCATCCCAGATCGAAGACTCGAGCTACGTGACGGACCGACCACTTGACCGAGCACATGGTCGAGCTGACCGCCGCCTCTCTGTTTTGTCCTCTAGCTAACTAGGGCTTCTCTCTCTTTACTATTTATATGTGTACTGGTACTTGTGGCCGAAGAGAGAGACCCTGGAGACCATGTGGACACCTCATAACCTAGTTTTTGCCATTTTTAGCTTCTTTTACTTATTGCATCATCTCTTATCTTTTCTCTAGATTTTCATAGATTTGTAACCTTCTTAACTTTGAATCTGTTGAATATTTGCTTTCACTTCTTTGTTCAATATTGTTCATCTTTATCTCATCTTTCTAATCATGATAGTTTCATTAATTTCTGGGTTTGTGTTCTTCATGATGATTTTTAGATCTTATTAGTGGCTTAGGATCTTAGGGATGGATTAGGCTGGGTAAATGTTATGGTTGTTTAGATTGGTCAAGCTTGATTGTTATATATCTCTTCTAGATTAGATATGCTCTATGCTATTCTTATACTGAGAGGGTAAGGATAGATCTTAAGCTTCTTAGCATCACACCAATGTCTAAGTTGTTAGATAAGGCTAATGCTAGAGCATGAAGCATGCTAAGAGATTAGATGTTTAAAGTGATTTTTGACATTGATGATCTGGGTTTTAATGCCTGCTTTGATATGTAATAGCTAGTGAGAACTAGGTCTAAGAAGTATCTTGGCTTGATTGTTATTGTCATGAGAAAGGATTAACATGTATTAGAAGATCATTGTCTAGAGATAGCTCATTGTTGATTGAGGTTTGTTGACCAATTTAGATAGCCATAGCTTGAGTCCATCCCATAAATCCATCCTTAGGATTTTCTTTGTTTATTGATTTCCCTGTTTAAATATTGTTAATTGCTTGTTGTTTGCTCTGTTTTCATTATTTGCTCTGTTTCTGTTCATTCGCTTGTCAACTCGACCTCCCACTCGACCATGCACTCGGTCGAGTGCATGGTTGAGCTCCATTTTACTTTATTGCTTATGCATTGTTCTGTTCTTGTTTTCTTCTGCTTATTAGTTAATTCTGCTTAGTCTTGTTTATTGCACTTGTTCTACAGTTTAATTCAGCATTAGTATTGTCTTAAGTTGCCTTAGTTCATTGCATTTCATTATTGTCATTAGGTTGTTAGAAACAAATCAACTTGATATTTGGCTTAACTTGAATGGATTGATCACATCTTGACTGCTTACATATCATACTCTTTATGGATTGACATCCTTTATGCTACAACATCATAAGGGAATTGAAAAACCTTGCATTACATTCTGATCATTCATACTTATGTTTGTTTGTTTGATTGCATCATTCATTCATTCATAAGTAGATACTTGAAAAAGTTCTTGTTTCACTACCCTGGCCGAGGCTGTCTACACGATGGTGTGGTTCTAAATGAAGTTCGGTTGCATGCCTCTGTGGTTGCAACGCGGTTGTTAAAAGGGGTGTTAAGGAAAGGAAGCATACCGGGCCCATAAATTAAAACTTGTTTAAAACTCTTTGTTTTTATTCAGGTTCGTGGTGTTGCATGTTGTTGCATGTTGATGCATGTTGTTGTGATTGCTTACTAGATTAATTTGCTTAGCTCATTATCTTCCGCATGCTATCTCTGATTGTTTGTTGATTGACTGCTTGCTTGCATGTCGTCTGTTATTGGGGTTTGGGATTGGGGCTAATCTCTTTGCAGGAACCTTGAGCTCACTAAGTAATCTTAGATTACTTATGATAATAATTTGTGTTGCAGGTAACCCTAGAGGGAACTAGAGGGCGTGGTGAACGATAGGAACCCAGAGTAGTTTTATTTTGTGTCTATTGTAAAATTCAAGTATGTTTCTTTTCGAATCAAACTTTCGCACTAGGCCTTATCTAAAGCTCTACCATCTTTTGGTATCTATTTTGTAATCAACTATTTTTATTTATCAAAGTATTTGGGTTTCTTTTAAACGGGCGAGTGGTACTGATATAGACTTTGTCTGAGTCGGCTCAACGCACGGTGTGTCACAAGGGTTGCAAAGCCTTAAGGATGTGTCGTGTGGTCGGGAACCTCACCGATGGACTGGCCAAAGGGTTCTGATCCGCTCTTGCACCTGGCCGGATCGTTGGTGAACGTTTCCAAAGTAGCATGCCGGTGTCGTCCGCGGTCCGCCTGCCCATACGGCGGTTCGGGGGCATTACAGGAAGGCTACGGTTAGCGGTATTCAGGTTGTAAAAGAGTTTTAGGACGTGTTCCAGTCATTGCAGGGATTACCACCTTCTCGGTCTGATCCTTGTACGATTGAATTGGAACCAGGGACCACACCGTTATCCAAGGCTCCTTACAGGATGGCTCCAGCAGAGATGGCAGAGCTGAAAAAGCAGTTAGAGGATTTTTTGAGCAAGGGATTCATCCGTCCTAGTGTATCACCATGTGGAGCGCCGGTGTTATTCGTTAAGAAGAAGGATGGGAGTTTTCACTTGTATATTGATTACAGGGGTCTCAACCGGGTCACTATGAAGAACAAGTACCCTCTACCGAGGATCGATGAGTTGTTGGATCAGTTGAGGGGTGCTACTTGGTTCTCCAAGATAGATCTGGCGTCGGGTTATCATCAGATACTGATAGATGAGGCAGATCTGAGGAAGACTGCATTCAGGACGAGGTATGGGCATTATGAGTTTGTGGTGATGCCGTTTGGGTTGACTAACGCACCAGCTGCGTTTATGAGATTGATTAACAGGGTGTTTCAGGAGTTTCTGGACATGTCTGTCATCATTTTCATCGACGATATCCTGGTTTATTCTAAGAGTCCTGAGGAGCATGCAATGCATTTGAGAGCAGTTCTGGAGAAGCTGCGTGAGCAGAAGTTGTTTGCTAAGTTGAGCAAGTGTAGTTTCTGGCAGCAGGAGATGGGTTTTCTGGGTCACATTGTGTCTGCAGATGGGGTTTCTGTAGATCCGGAGAAGATTCAGGCTATCAAGGATTGGCCTCGACCGCAAAATGCCAGAGAGATCAGGAGTTTCCTTGGTTTGGCAGGTTACTACAGGAGGTTTGTACAGGGGTTTGCGAGTAGAGCACGCCCTATGACTAAGTTGACAGGGAAGGATGTTCCTTTTGTCTGGTCACAAGAGTGCGAGGAGGGCTTTGCAAGCCTGAAGGAGATATTGACTACTGCTCCGGTGTTGGCTTTGCCTGAGCAGGTAGAACCCTATGTGGTGTATGCAGATGCATTTAGAGTTAGTTTGGGATGTGTGTTGATGCAGCATGGGAAGGTGATTGCCTACGCTTCGCGGCAGTTGTGGAAGCATGAGGACAACTATCCTACTCATGACTTGGAGATGGGTGTTGTAGTTTTTGCCCTGAAGATTTGGAGATCTTATCTTTATGGTGCAAAGGTACAGGTGTTTACAGATCATAAGAGCCTGAAGTACATATTCACTCAGCCCGAGCTGAATTTGAGGCAGAGGCGGTGGATGGAGCTGGTGGCAGATTATGATCTGGAGATAGCCTACCACCTTGGTAAGGCTAACTTGGTTCCAGTTGCTCTGAGTCGGAGGAGGGTAGCTTCAGCTCAGGAGCAAGAGATGGAGTCTCTGGTAGGAGAGATCGGTGCGTTGAGTTTGTGTGTTGTGTCTTAGGAACCGTTGGGTTTGGAGGCGGTTGATAGAGCAGATCTTCTGAGCAGAGTGCGGTTGGTTCAGGAGAAGGATTTGGGGCTGGTGAATGCCTCACTGAGTGGATTGCCTCACTGAGTGTTTATTAAATACTCATGCATTGCAATTTGTGTTTGTGATGCAGATAAAGGAAAAGTGTGATCATGGAATCAAGGCAATGAAGAGGAGGATATTCTAGGGACTCGATTGGATGTTGTCTGGCATTGCTAGGTTGCTAGAGTTGGGTCTTTAGAACTTGCTAGGTTGCTGGTTCCTTGTTTCCTATTGTTTGATATTGGAGTATTGCTATATTTGATTATTGGCTATTAGTTATTGGATTATTGTTTGGATATTGGTATCTGTTATTTCCGCTGTTGGTTTTGCGTGTGGTTAGGTGGCTAGTGGATATGAGACGACTAGTTGTAGTTTATTATTATTATTTATTATTTAAAAAAAAGGGTCAGGTCGTTTCAACCTTGCGTCCAACCTCTCCCACCTTCCTCTCTTGGAGAGATAACCTTTCGTCCAACCTCCTCCACCATAGAGAGAATATCGGCTCTGCCCTCCTCTAGTGTGGAGAGAATATGTTCACGTCTTTTTATTATCTCAAAGTGGCTTGCTCTAGTAACCAATAAAACTAAAAACCCTTTTCCAACGTCACAAAATCTTTTGATAGTAACTAATATTAAATTTCCCAATGTATTCATGGAAGTTTCTTTGACCCACCATGATGTAGCCTCTGTCTTCAAGTTCCTATGGATCTATAACCAACGATTTATGTTTTTCCAATCTATCTATGTTTGATGTAGGCTTGTGTTTGATTAGCCTATTTTATCCAACCATTAGGTTGATGACCTTCTCTCTTTATCTTCTTTTGAGATCGAACGAATGGTAAAAATTATGTTTGCAAAAAAAAAAAAGTTCTATGACCAACCAATCAAGGTTGAAAAACTAGAAGAAAATTAATTTGACATAATTAATGAAATAATAGAAAATTATAAGCACGATAATATATGAATCTCAAATAATTCAAAGAAAAATAAATTAAATAAAATAATCTAAAAATACAGTAGTAGAAAAAGAAGATGCATATATTAGGCTTCCAATTTTTTTTTGGGTCAATATATTAATCTTACCTATTCCAAACTGAAAAAGTAGAAAGTATGTTTTGGTTTAAAAAAATAAGGAAAATTTGTCTTCTCATTAAAAAAAGGTTTGACCAACAGGATAAAGTTGAAAACAATATTTTTGAATAAATTATTTTGTTAGATGAGTAATATAAGATGATCTATGTTTATATAGAAGTGAGTATTTATATTTTTTAAAATTAATAATATACTGTATATTTTCCTTAATCTATTTTCTATTTTTTTGAGAAAATTTCTTCCAATGAGCTTATTATTTTTTTTTTAAAGTTGTTGCTTCTCACTTTCTTGTAAGACATACTATCGTTCGACAATAAGAACACTTTCTGTTTAGTTGATCTATTGTTATATAATTTATATTGTTATCTTGCATTTGTGTATTCATCTTTTTTTTTTATGCTACTTGTCCAGCATATTAATAGAAATAATAATAATACTATGAGAAATTTGTTAAAATCAAAAACCTTAGTTATTATGCATAAAAAACTTTGTTAACACTTCAAAGTCAAAAATTGCGTAGTATGCATTATGAAATTAAGAAACGAAACAAAATTCAAAGAAACGATGACGAAAACACATGGTAATATCTAGGAATCTTTTTATATAGTTTCTTCGATTAGACAACAAACAAATTGCCTTCGAGACTTTTTCAAGAACAATGATGTGTCAAATAAAAGGTTAATAAAAAACAAAGAAGAACATTTTACCAAGAAAAACAAAGCTAGTCGAAATTATTTTGTTTGATAAAAATATGTCATCATTTCTTGGCTTAAATAGAGGGGTGTATTTACAATCTTTTTCCTTTTAGGATTAACATTTTTTTTTTAATATAATAAGATTACAATTATCTTATGTCTCGTTTTATCAAGCTTGAAAACTGTGATTTCTGATCGTTAAAATTGACATGTGTCAAGATGTGATGTGTTACTAACTTTGATATGTGATTTTTGATCGTTAAAATTGACACGTGTGACAACCTGATGAATTACTAATTTGGATATTTAATCGTTAAAACTAACACATTTCACGATCTAATGAGTTTTTAACTTTGATCTCTGATCATTAAAACTAACACGTGTCACGATCTAGTGAGTTACTAAATTTGAGAACCAAATTTTTTTAATATGATAAGATCCACCCTCGATCCGAACTAGGTTTTGTTGGTTCGATTCCAATATAGGTATTTAAGGTAGGGTATTTTGCCCATGCCTACTCTACACCTTCTTTTATAAAATATCCAATTTAATTGTAGCCAGCCACACACAAAATATCAGATTTGTATTCTTCCCGTTTGAAATATCAACTCTCGATTATTGATAAAATATATATATATAACAAACTAGCAAATCTTTAGCTCCCATCTTTGCAAGCAGAGTCTGAGACCCTCCTCGAAAGACTTATCGTGGTCCTTGTATTTAAGACAATGTTTTGAGCTTGTGTATCGTCGAAAACTCTCTGAGCATATAAGAATTTTTACCACACACCACTTGCCTCAACTTCAAAGTTTGAACAAGATTTTCAAAAGAGTTTGCTACAAACTTATTAGGTTATGCTAGGGTTTATAAATCTTCTCTCGGGCTGTTTATATATTATTCGTAAGTTAAGCTAGATTGTCTCCCACGATCGATGATGTAAAATGACAAATCTATTATTCGTACGAACCGTCGAGGTGATAGGTTTCTGTTATAACGGTATCACTATTAACCACTGAGATTGTGGTGAGGCTTTTTTTTTTTTCCTTTTTTTTTCATTTTTTAATTATATTCAAAAATCTTAAATCTAATCTTTTTAATGATCAAATTTAATCACAAAAGCAACTTCAAATCATCATTTTATTTTTTTGGAACAAACAAACCACAATTTTATGAACACTACTCTTTTCATCACAAATAGCCTATTACACCACAGCAAGAGTTGACGTTTTTTTCCAAAGATTGAAATATAGTATAAAATGTTATAGTTGTATTTATTTGAATTTTTTAAAAAAATTTTAGACAGCATTTACTTTTAATAGTTTTTAGTTATAAATTTACATAAATGGTTTTGAATTTGACACACATATATTTATATATGTATATATATTTGGAGATATTTAGCAAATAAGCTCTATCTTGACTGTGATCTTCTGCGGGATTGTTATGTCTCACTATACATGGCACAATGTAACAGATAAATCATCACAACGCAAGTTTGTTTTCCTTCTAATAAAGTGAATTTTGACTAAAATGAATATATTTTTTTGGCGTAGACACACTTTCGCTGCATTGTCATTTCTAGCTGAGATTTTTATCTTCCTTTACGTTGGAATGGATGCGCTCGATATTGAGAAATGGGACGTTGTACGCGACAGGTGAGACTTGTTGGAAGTGATCAAGTCTTCATATTTTTTTTATCTATTTAATGTATAAGAGTCGGCTGTATTTAAATCATTCGTATCACTTTGATACAAATGATATAAGTAACCGCCAAGTAATTATTGTTTGAATGTTTGTGTGTTTACATTGGGGCATCTATTAGAGATGCAACTCTTAGTCCAAAGTGTGTCTTGTAACCCTATAAATATGTGTTTCACAATCTAATAAAGTATGTGGTTTTCATTCTACAAAAACAGAGTACGATTAACAAGAGAAACACATTGAGTGTAGAACAAAAACAGAGAGAGACAAAAAACAGAGTAACATCTGTTGTTGTCTGATCCTAAACACTTTGAGAATTCAAAGTTCTACATGGTATCAGAGCCATAGAAACACCAGTGCAGCAAGTTATTCCGATCTTCAATGGTGAATCATACGGTTTTTGGAAAATCAAAATGATTACCATTTTGAAGACACCGAAGTTGTGGGAGATTGTCGAAAACGGAATCATAGTGAGTTCGACTTCTGAAACCGCTACACCGGCATCGATCAAGGAGAGAGAAGATCAATTGATGAAAGACATGTTGGCTCTCCAAATCTTTCAAAGTGCAGTTTCAGAATCTATTTTTCCGAGAATTGCTCCCGCATCAACCACAATAGAGGCTTTGAACGCTTTGGAAATGGAGTTCCAAGGAAGTGCACAAGTGAAGATGATTAATCTTCAAACCTTAAGAAGAGAGTATGAGAATTTGAAGATGGAGGAGAGTGAAACTATCAATGATTTCACAACTAAGTTGATTAATCTGAGTAATCAACTAAGAGTTCATGGAGAAGAGAAGTCCGATTACTAAATGGTTCAAAAGATTCTAATTTCCGTACCACAACAATTCGACAGCATCGTTGGGGTACTTGAACTAACAAAAGACCTATCAACTCTTTCTGTCACAGAATTGATAGTAACATTGAAGGCACATGAGAGGCGTCTAAATCTCCGAGAAGATCGTATCAATGAGGGTGCGTTTTATGGAGAAAAGCTTGGCCCAAGAGAAGGAAACAAGCAAAACAAAATTCGCCATGGGAAGACCAGCATGTGGTGTGGCGTGTGTAAGAAAAACAATCACAATGAGGTAGATTGTTTCAGAAAGAATAGTGAAAGTGTTTCACAAAGAGGTGCAAACAATGTGTGCGACAAGCCAGGGCACATAGCCAGAGGTTGTAAACTTAGAAAAGGTGAAAAAGCGCATCTAAGTATTAAAGAATCAGAAGAAGAAAATGAAGATGAGTGTCATATGCTCTTTAGTGCTGTTGAAGAAAAAGAGATCTCAACAATTGGAGAAGAAACGTGGTTGGTAGATAGCGGATGCACCAACCACATGTCTAAAGATGTTAGACACTTTATCACCTTGGATCGCAGCAATAAAATTACCATAAGGATTGGTAACGGTGGAAAGGTTGTGTCCGAAGGCAAAGGAGATGTAAGAGTATTCACAAAGAAAGGATGTCATGTCATCAAAGATGTACTTTACGTACCCGAACTAGCAAGAAATTTGCTTAGTGTTTCTCAAATGATATCCAACGGATATCGAGTCATCTTTGAAGACAACAAATGTGTGATTCAAGATTTAAAAGGAAGGAAGATCTTGGACATCAAGATGAAGGACAGAAGTTTTCCAATTTATTGGAAAAAATCAAGAGAAGAAGCGCATGTGGCTTTCGAGGAGAAAGAAGAACAAACAAATCTTTGGCACAAGCGTTTTGGTCATGTGAATTATGACAAGATGGATACAATGCAAACGCTAAAGAGTGTAGAAGATCTTCCAAAGTTTGAGTTAATAAAAAGCATATGTGAGGCTTGCGAGATGGGAAAAAAATCAAGGAGGAGTTTCCCAAAGAAATCTCAAAGCAACACAAACAAAACCTTGGAGCTTATTCATTCGGACGTGTGTGGTCCAATGCAAACGGAGTCAATAAATGGAAGCAAGTATTTTATCACGATTATTGATGACTTCTCAAGGATGACCTGGGTGTATTTCTTGAAAAACAAGAGTGAAGTGATTACAAAGTTCAAGATATTCAAGCCTTATGTGGAGAATCAATCAGAGAATCAGATCAAAAGGCTTAGAACAGATGGAGGCGGTGAATTTCTATCAAGAGAATTCATCAAACTATGTCAAGAAAGTGGCATACATCATGAGATAACAACTCCCTACTCTCCACAGTAAAACGGTGTTGTGGAAAGGAGAAACCGAACACTTGTAGAGATGGCAAGATCAATGATCGAAGACAAGAAGTTGTCTAACAATTTTTCGGCTGAAGCTATTGCAACATCAACGTACTTGCAAAACAGATTGCCATCTAAGTCACTAGAGAAAGGAGTTACACCAATAGAGATATGGAGTGGAAAGAAACCAAGAGTTGATCACTTGAAAGTTTTTGGGTGTGTATGTTACATACACATATCGGATGTGAAGAGAAGAAAGCTTGACACTAAAGCCAAACAAGGGATATTCGTAGGTTACAACAACGAATCAAAATGATATAGAGTGTTTTTGCTAAATGAAGAAAAGATCGAAGTGTCAAAAGATGTGACATTCGATGAGAAGAAAACTTGGAGCCATGATGAAAAAGGAGAAAGAAAAGCGATTCTATCACAAGTGAAGATCAATTCACAAGAACAAGGAGGAGGAAATGATCTAAATGCTCAAATAGATCAAGTAAGTAAAACTTTTAATCAACTTCAAATTTCAAATACAGAAGAAGGAGAAGAATCTGTTGGTCCAAGAGGTTACCGATCAATCAATGATATTATGAACGAAACAAATGAAGTTGAAGGAGAGGCGCTTATACTTGAGATGTGTCTCATGATGGCTGAAGAACCACAAGCTTTTGAGGAATCAATGAATGACGTAAAGTGGATAGAAGAGTTGAGGATGATAGAAAAGAACAAGACGTGGCAAGTTGTGGAAAGACCAAGCGATAAAAATGTGATTAGTGTCAAATGGATCTTTTGTTTGAAGACTAATTCAAGTGGAGAAGCAATCAAACACAAGGCGAGATTGGTGGCTAGAGGATTTACACAAGAATATGGTGTGGATTATCTTGAAACGTTTGCACCGGTTTCAAGATACGATACGATCATAACGTTAATGGCGATTGCGGCTCAACACAAATGGAAACTCTTCCAAATGGACGTAAAGTCAGCGTTCCTAAATGGAGACTTGGAAGAGGAGATTTATGTAGAACAACCACCAGGTTTTGTAAAAGAAGGAGAAGAAGGAAAAGTTCTAAACTGTACAAGGCCCTTTATGGCTTAAAGCAAGCACCTAGAGCATGGTATGGGCGCATTGACGGTTATTTTATCAAGAATGGCTTTGAGAGAAGCATCAATGATGCAGCGCTTTATGTGAAGAAGATCTCAAAGGAGATATTGGTGGTTAGTCTATATGTTGATGACATCATAGTCACGGGAAGCAACATGGAAGAGATTGAAAGTTTCAAGGAGGAGATGAAGAATAAATTTGAAATGACAGACTTGGGAGAACTAAGTTACTTTCTTGGCATGGAAGTGAACCAAAACGAAGAAGGCATTTTTTTATCACAAGAAAACTATGCAAAGAAGCTTTTGAAGAAATTTGGAATGCAAGACTACAAAAGTTTGTCAACACCATTAACTCCTCACGGCAAGAAGAAGGAAGTCATAGATGAGAAAGTTGAAGACATTACAAAGAACAGAAGCATGATTGGAGGACTCTTGTATCTTTGTGCTTCAAGACCAGATATCATGTATGCAAGTTCTTACTTGTCTTGTTACATGGCATCTCCTCAACATCTTCAAGAAGCCAAACGAGTACTTAGATATGTTAAAGGGACTTTGACATATGGGATTCAATTCAGAAGAACCAGAGTTGGTGGGATTTTCTGATAGTGATTGGGGTGGTTCAGTTGAAGACAAGAAGAGTACTAGCGGATATGTTTTCTCAATTGGATCGGGTGCATGCTGTTGGAATTCAAGCAAGCAAAAGACGGTTGCTCAATCAACCTCTGAAGCAGAATACATTGCCATTTGCTCCTCAGCAAATCAAGCAATATGGCTACAAAGACTGGTGAATGAAATCGGATTCAAGGCTGAAAAAGGTATAAGGATCCTATGTGATAACAAATATGCGATTGCTATAGGAAAGAACCCGGTTCAACATCGTCGAACAAAACACATTGACATCAAGTATCATTTCGTAAGAGAGGCTGAACAATAAGGAAAGATCAAGCTTGAACATTGTCCAGGAGAATTTCAAGTCGCTGATATCTTAACCAAACCTTTAAACACGTTAAGGTTTGAGTCTCTACGAGAAGAGCTAGGAGTGAAGATGAAGCCATGATCAAGGAGGAGTGTTGGAAGTGATCAAGTCTTCATATTTGTTTTATTTATTTAATGTATAAGAGTCGGCTGTATTTAAATCATTCATATCACTTTGATACAAATGATATAAGTAACCACCAAGTAGTTATTGTTTGAATGTTTGTGTCTTTACATTGGGGCATCTATTAGAGATACAACTCTTAGTCCAAAGTGTGTCTTGTAAACCTATAAATATGTGTTTCACAATCTAATAAAGTATGTGGTTTTTATTCTACAAAAACAGAGTACGATTAACAAGAGAAACACATTGAGTGTAGAACAAAAACAGAGAGAGAGACAAAAAACAGAGTAACATCTGTTGTTGTCCGATCCTAAACACTTTGAGAGTTCAAAGTTCTACAAGACTTTCTATAGTGTGTCAAATGAAAATATGTACAATTGTTTCTTGGATCCCTTTTTATCTCCTTCTCCAGGTGTTAGCTATCTTGAAATTTTTTTTACAATTTTTTTTTTGTTTAAATGCCTGAAGTATTTTGTTTATTTTCTTCTCAACTAATCGCAAAAATTCTAAATTCTTAAGGATACAGAGGTAACAAAAGGTTCTCTGCAGTAAGTGATATTCTATTTCTATATCTACTCGATTCCATGTAAGTGATTGTGAAGACTGCAGTAAGTGAATATGTTGTCTACAGATTCAAACTGTTACTGGTTTTGTCCTCTGCAGTAAGTTATATAATTTACTGGTTTCGTTGTCTGAAGTATGTGAATATGAAGTCTGCTTAATACTTTTTAAGTAGTTTCTGTTACAAAATATTGTCGATTACATTGGTGTTTATGAGATTTCTTATTAACTTTAATTTTTTTATGTAGGTGGTACCTGCTCAGAATGGGAGGATCTTCGGTATCGGGGGACAAAACTACATACGTGAGCGTGGGGAAAGCTCAGCTGGTGCAGTATCTAGAATATCTCTTGAATGCCAATTGACTTCTGCTCAAGAGCAGCTGGCCACTGTGGTTGAATTTATGAGGCAATATATGCCTGAAGGTCACACAAACACTTTCCCCTCTGCTCAGCCAACTTCTGCTACGGGTGCGTCGGTCACTGGCCCAACTCAAGGCAACATCAGAGAGAACCGAGAAGCCAATCCCGAAGCTGCGACTGAACGTCCAGAAATGGCTGATGTCCATCAAAGTCATCCAACTAATGTGCCTGATGAATCTCATGAGCAAGAAGACGATGAAGATGTGGAGCTTGTGGGAGGTTCCCTCTTCTAAAGAACTTGTTATCCCACCTCTCTTTACTCAATCTATTTAGCACTCTTTCTTTTCTCCACTAGTTTAAAACTCTTTTTATCTGAATGTTTACAACTAAGGTTTAATCAGAGCTTTTGGAATTTAGTTTTGCAATGATATTTACAGGTAAATTGTGTTTGGCGCTACATTTACAAACTTTCCCCACAAGGCAAGGATTTTTGTAGCTCGTAGCAATTTTGTATCGTCTTTGTAACAATATGTCACAATTACTAACGCTGTATACGAAGCTATTACAAACGAATAACGTCGGAATCAGTAACAAGTTCGTCACAAATCGTTGTGTAGGTAACTGTTATAATTTGACGACGCATTCTGTAACAAATAACTACAGCTAAATGCAAGAATTCGTAGCAATTTACGACTTTTTCATTAGTAACAAAATTGTAGCAATTTGCGACAATTAGCTATGATGGAGAATTTTGCTACGACCAAATAGTTATTAACTTCTCTTGTCACAAATTTGTAACAAAATTTTTTTTGCTACAAAAAAACACGTTATACCTACAAATATTTCCATAACAATACGGAACATTTTTTTCTAGTGGAAAGCAAAAGCTCAAGAAGATTTCACCTGTCTAATTGTGCAAATATTATATCTCTTATTTCTCCTGTTTTAAACCTATAATTATTTTATCCATTTTATAAGGTTTGTTGTCTTGGCGAGATTGATGTGTTTTTTTTATAGCTTGGCTATAGTTTTGTTTATAGCTTGGCTACACCACCAAAAAACTATAACCTAACTATGAAAACACACACATCAATCTCGCCAAGACAACAAACCTTATAAAATGGATAAAATAATTATATGTTTGAAACAGGAGAAATAAGATATATAATATTTGCACAATTAGACAGAGACAAACACCTCTTCGCTTATTCGTTCAACATGTTCATCATTGTTTCTGAAGCCGTCTCTCAGCTGTCGTTAGTATTGAGATTGTTGTTGTTGATATTCTTTTGATACAAATCCATCTCAATATCACTAAATTGATACTAACAAAATATATTTTTGAGTTGTTGATTTCCATCTCTTTGTCGTCAAGCATGTTAACATGTGACATCTTCTTGAGCTTTTGCTTTTGTGAATGATATTGATACTTTTTGAGGGTTTTAGCATGGTGAATCGATTGTATTATTGTTGCTTTTTGTTAATCCTCTGCTAATTTAAGAATCGCTAGTCTCGACATATATAACATGTGGCTGGATTATTTTTTCAAGTTCAGCCTGTTATAGTATAAATGACTGTTCTTGGTGTGTTTTGAGTTTGTTATAGTATCTAAGGTTGTCTTGTATTCTACAATGTATCTTCCTTGATATGATTTATGATGAATGGTAATGTAACTTTGTTGTGAATTTTTGTATATAGTCAGTGAAGGACACCGACGAAAATCCAGTTAGCGACCGTAACCAATTAAACAGTCAGTTAACTCTCTCATGTAAAATTGTTTCAGAAATCTCATGTGTTTGTTATTTCCAAGATTTAATCTAATTCACCAAGTGGTTTGGTTCACTATTTATATTGGTCTGCAATCTTTGGATGCGGTGTTCCAAAGGTGCAGCTTTTATAGAAAAGTGATTGAGAAGATTGTTTAAACAACACTAGACATATGGAGGCAATACAAATCCTAATAGTTAAAGCTTCTTCCTTTATTCCATTCTTTTCTCTGTTTCTTGACGAGGTTCAATAAAAAAGAAATAAAATGATCTGAAGAAGGAAGATAAGAACCAGACATAATTGGCTATGATTCTTGTATGGGTTAAAGGTTCCAATGTGAAACCTTTAATATCCTCATTACAAGAAATAGAGACCAAAGCATCTAATACTCCAACTCTAAGAATCAATTTATGAATCGATGAACTAAACTAACTCATCGAGACTCTTATATATAGTCTAACAATCAATCAATCAGTGAACTAAACCAACAGATGCATATTCTTCAACAATCAATCGATGAACTCCAAATTTTAAACCAAACAACAAGATAAAAGAGACTAATCTTTGAATGAGTCTTAGACGTCTTGGAAAGCGGAGAGCCCGAAGATGAAGAGAAGAAATTTAGAGAATCCAGGTTGATAGATTGTGAATTGCAGAATTTATATAGGAAAAAAAAAATTCCAAGAAATATAGGTAATAAAGAAGAACTTATTAACACAGGAATCTTAACAATCTCAATTTTGATTCTTAATGGGGGGGGGGGGAATACTTTGATATATACATAGGTTTGGATATATATGGGTACTAATTGGGTATCGGGTATTACCCGATCCGAACCGATACCCAAAATCATATACATTCAAGATCCAACTAATATATTGTACTAGATAAGGACTTGCTCGATGTGCGAGTTTAAAGTTTTGTAACTAAAATAAAATTTAATAAAAAAATATTAAAATTTATTATACATTATTTATAAAGTTTGTTTTTGCTATAATACACTGATTTATATCCATATACAAATATTTTATGTATGTTACCTTCAAAAGAGTATTTTTTACACCTAAGTATATATTATGTTACAAATTTATTATTTACCACCACCTAAAACATGTCTTAAATGAACAAAGTAAACCAACTATTATATGTCTCTTCACTTTCACTTTTGTATAGTTTCTTTAATCACTAAAATTGTTGGCTCAAAAAATATTTTGAATAAAAAATAAAGTACATCACAATAGTATATGACTAACCATAGAGAGAACCTCGATTCTGCCCTCCTCCCTTATGGAGAGAACCTTGCGTCCAACCTCCTCCACCATGGAGAGAACCTTCGTTCCGCCTTCCTCCCTTGGGGGAGATAACCTTGCGTCCAACCTCTCCCAGCTTCCTCTCTTAGGGAGATAACCTTGCGTCTAACCTCCTCCACCATAGAGAGAATTTCGGCTCTACCCTCCTCCTGTGTGGAGAGAATATGTTCACGTCTTTTAGTTATCTTAAAGTGGCTTGCTCCAGCCACCAATGAAACTAAAAACCCTTTTCCAACGTCACAAAATCTTTTGATAGTAACTAATGTTAGATTTCCCAATGTATTCATGGAAGTTTCTTTGACACACTATGATGTAGCCTCTGTCTTCAAGTTCCGATGGATCTATAACCAACGATTTATGTTTTATATCTATGTTTGATGTAGGCTTGTGTTTGATTAGCCTATT
The DNA here is from genome assembly GCF_030686135.1 of Camelina sativa. Classification (NCBI taxonomy): domain Eukaryota; kingdom Viridiplantae; phylum Streptophyta; class Magnoliopsida; order Brassicales; family Brassicaceae; genus Camelina; species Camelina sativa. The sequence continues at coordinate 24,853,351 of NC_141890.1, read as the reverse complement.
TTATCCAACCATTAGGTTGATGGCCTTCTCCTCTTTATTTTCTTTTGAGATTAAACGAATGGTAACAATTATGTTTGCAAAAAAAAATGGTCTATGACCAACCAATCAAGTTTGAAAAATTAGAAGAAAATTAATTTGACATAATTAATGAAATAATAGAAATTATAAGATGATCTATGTATATATAGAAGTGAGCTCCATTTTCTATTTTTTGACAATATTTCTTCCAATGAGCTCATTATTTTTTAAAAAAATTATTGCTTTTCACTTTCTTGTAAGACATACTATCGTTCGACAATAAGAACACTTTATGTTTAGTTGATCTAGTGTTATATAATTTTTGTTGTTATCTTGTATTTGTGTATTCATCTTTTTTTTTATGCTACTTGTCCAGCAAATTAATAGAAATAATAATAATACCATGAGAAATTTGTTAAACTCAAAAACCTTAGTTATTATGCATAAAAAACTTTGTTAACACTTCAAAGTCAAAGATTGCGTAGTATGCATTATGAAATTGAGAAACAAAACAAAATTCAAAGAAACGACGACGAAAACACATGGTAATATCTAGGAATCTTTTTATATAGTTTCTTCGATTAGACAACAAACAAATTGCCTTCAATACTTTTTCAAGAACAATGATGTGTCAAACAAAAAGTTAATAAAAAACAAAGAAGAAAATTTTACCAAGAAAAACAAAGCTAGTCGAAATTATTTTGTTTGATGAAAAATATGTCATCATTTCTTGGCTTATATAGAGGGGTGTATCTACAATCCTTTTCCTTTTGAGGATTAAAAAAGTTTTTTTTAATATAATAAGATTACAATTATCTTATGCATCGTTTTATGAAGCTTGACTGTGATTTCTAATCGTTAAAATTGACACGTGTCAAGATGTGATGTGTTACTAACTTTGATATGTGATTTCTGATCGTTAAAATTGACATGTGTCAAGACCTGATGAATTACTAACTTGGATAATTAATCGTTAAAACTGACACATGTCATGATCTGGTGAGTTACTAACTTTGATCTCTGATTGTTAAAACTAATACTTGTCACGATCTGGTGAGTTACTAACTTTGAGAACCAAACTTTATACAATAAGATAAAATCCACACCCGATCCGAACCAGGTTTTTTTGGTTTGGTTCCAATACGGGTATATCTGGTCGGGTATTTTGCCCACGCCTACTCTACACCTTCTTTTATAAAATATCCATTTTAGTTGTAGCCAGCCACACACAAAATATCAGATTTGTATTCTTCCCGTTTGAAATATCAACTCTCTATTATTGATACAATATAAATATATATCTATATATATATATTTAACAAACTAGCAAATCTTTAGCTCCCATCTTTGCAAGCAGAGTCTGAGAGTCTCCTCGAAAGACTTATCGTGGTCGTTGTATTTAAGACAATGTTTTGAGCTTGTGTATTGTCAAAAACTCTTTGAGCATATAAGAATTTTTACCACACAACAATTGCCTCAAACGTGTTCAGAATTGTTTGCTCGCGACTTCTGGGTGACTTAGGTTCTCCTAGTTCTGTCATATTCTGAGACTTTCTGGCTTGAGAGTATGGTTAGTATATCGACTTCGGATGATGATTCGGGGGCGCTCTGTAGGGTGACAACCCGAGAGACGAGTATTGTACTTCTTTATTTATATGGCATGCGGGCTTAGGCCCGATGAGGAGCCAAAATTATGGCATGCAGACTTAGGTCTTATGAGGAGCCAATAAAACTCAAGATTTTGGCCTATGAGTAAAGGAAAGTCCAAAAGTCGAGAGCAAATAATGCCTGGAACGTGAGTTTATCGCCTAGAGGTGACCTTTCATAGATCGGTCAGAGTTGTGCGAGCCGTAGAGACGGTTGCACGGGAGTCCTTGGCTGATGGTTGTTCGAGATTCGAGGACGAATCTATGTTAGTAGGGGAGACTTCTAACATCCGCGAACCAAATTCCCGGTTTAGGGGTGCATCGGTCGATGCAATAGGTGCATTGGTTGATGCATGTTTGGTTTTCTCGGTCGAGTTTTAAGTTAAGCGCTGCGTTTTGGGTTTAGGGGAAACCCTTAAACTCGAGTTTTGTCTCATTTGGCGAGTTTGGCCATTTTTGAGAGAAAAGAAAAGAGAGAAAAGGTTCTTGAGTGTTCTTGAGGATTTTGGGTGATTTGAGGTTGTTCCTGTAGAGATTTGCAGCTGGCATCGTTGTAAGAGCTTCCTGTGAGTGTTGTTTTGCTTGTTTAAGGTTCAGAATTTTCTTGGCAAAGGTAAGTGCATGACCATGGCTTATTTAAGCTGGAGATTTTTCTTATCTGTTTGTTTATGTGTTTTTTGGTTTGTTAGTATGTTAATTGGGACTTTGTGAGGCCTTCTTTAGGCCTGGGATCGAGTTGTTGCTTGTAGGAACGAAGATCCGGCAAGAAGCTTCGGGGAAAACGATGCTCGGCATGTGCGTCGATCGATGCACTTTGTGCGTCGGTCGATGCAATGTGAGGACAGCGTAGATTAACCTAGGAGCATCGGTCGATGCCATGTGGAGGCGTCGGTCGATGCAACTAGGGATTTCGAGCTATGTCAAGCATGCGTCGGTTGATGCAATGTGAGCATCGGTCGATGCAAGTGAACCTTGCATCAGTCGATGCAGATCATGCGTCGGTCGATGCAAACCCCTTTGGCGTTGGTCGATGCAAGTTTGGCGTCGGTCGATGCATTGCCTGGTTTGTTTATTGATTGTTGTTTGATGGTTAGATTATCTTTATTTCTTGTGTGTATAGCCCAGTAGATGGGAGGATTGCCTTACTGAGTGTTTATAAAATACTCATGCATTGCAATTTGTGTTTGTGGTGCAAGTAAAGGGAAAGTGTGATCGTGGAATAAAGGCAATGAAGAGGAGGATGTTCTAGGGACTCGATTGGTTGTTGTCTGGCATTGCTAGGTTGCTAGAGTTGGGTCATTAGAAACATTGTTAGGTGGTTGGTTCTATGATTCCTGTTGGTTGATTCTGGATATCGTTTATGTTATAATTATTGGAGTATTATTGGTTATTTGGTATTATGATTTCCGCTGTTTGGTGTGTTTGTGGTTAGGTGGTTAGTGGGTATGGGACCACTAGTTGTAGTGAATTTATTATTTAAAAAAAAATGGGTCGGGTCGGGTCGTTTCAGTTTGGTATCAGAGCCCTTACGGTTCTAAGTTTGGGTTCACTAGGCTTTGTGTTGTAGATGTTTGGGATTGCATGTATTGATTGATTATGTGAGTTAGTCAATTGCATGTGGCATGGAGTCCTAGAACATCCTCTTCGAGCCTTCAATGAGATTCCACGGTATGTCATGTTTCTTTGTGTGCTTTTGGTTTGTTTCTATGCTTGTTAGCCGCTGTTCTTGGAAGAGGAGTGGTTAAAGTTGTTTGAGTTGTTGGTCGTGGACGTGGGTGTTGTCGTGGTCGTGGTCAGGTGGATTTCCGAGGCCAGCGAGTGTGTGGTCTATAGTTCCACGAGGAGGTATGTCAGAGGGTCGCAAGCGTATCAGGAGGGACAAGAGGGGGTTAGCCGGTGAGCATGCTGGATGTGTTGGGAACCCAGGTGTAGGGTTGCAGCAAGTGAAGCCCAGGGTCGAGATGATCGCTTGGCGGATCTGTTAACGTGCTGTTGGAGCAGTTACTGAGAGGGGTACCAGTGCAGGCTCCAGTTGTGCTGCATGTGGTGGGGTGCAGCCAAGGGCTGCAGATGTTGAGGAGTGTTCCATCTTATGTTAGGAGTATGGGGCAGTTGTAGATGACCAGTGCGAGATTCTTTGCAAGAGGTATCGAGCCTAGAGAGGCGGATAGATGGACATATGTAGTTGGAGCAGATATTTCTCTGTTTGGTGGGTAATCCAGTTGGATATTAGAAGTTGAGTGGGCAGGTGTAACATTACAATGTTATACTCGGACCACATGAGGTACTTTTGGTCAGGAGATGTTTATAGTCGTTAAGGATTGTTGCTCTTGAGGGGATGGTGCTCCCCTGAATACCGATAGCTCGAGGGGCTGAGGGCTCCGAGAGTAACAGAGGGGATGATGTGCCCCTGAGGGGATGAGTAGTTCCCCTGATACCGTGATCTTGAGGATTGTGGTCTGAGAGTGAGATCGGTATGGCTCGAAGGTTGCGACCTAAGGGTGAAAGAGTTGGGAGCAGTCAATGCCTAGGACGTGAGTATAAACATAACGAATGAATGTAGACCTCGAGAGAGTGATGGTGGTTTAATCTCGGATTTTGGATGTGTTGACCAGTGGGTCAGGGTTTTATGATTGGAGCGGTCATGAATGTGTGGCTGTTGCGCCAGGATTGTGCGGCCGGTGGTGTTGGAGTCCCGGGAAGGGGAGTTGCAGCAGGTATGAGCCGGGAAAGGCATGTTTGCCAGATACATAAGTTCACGGGAAGCCTTCATGGCAGGATAAACTAATACTTGCGACGATGTTGGATGAAGTTTATTGGAGATGGACAGGGTTGCTAGATTCATGGTTTTGGTAAGCTTGCTGGGGGAAAAAAGGTCAAGTGGGTAGAGTTGGCGGCCTGCAAAGCATTTGATACAGTGAATCAGAATATGCGAACGTATGGTACTTGTTTGTTGTATTACGCTCGTATTGATGATTTTCTGTGGAGAATTGCTAAGCAGAAAGCTATTTTTGGATTAAGCGACCTTGTGAAAGTTTCCCTAAAAGACAAATTACTAGAGCTTCTTGGATGGTACAAGTTTCTAGAGGTTCTTGGATGGAACAAGAGGTGTTGATATTCGGGTGGTGGTGAGTTAATGTCAGCATACATTATTACTAGTTTAATAGAGTTGAGGAAGTAAATAGGAGATTCATTCGTCTTATCACTTCACCGTAGGGAGCGTCGGTGTTGTTTATCAAGTAGAAGGACGAGGTATGAGTTTGTGAGTTCCTGGCGATGCCTTCCGGGTTGACTATCGCACCAGCAGCGTTTATGAGATTGATGAACAGCGTGTTTCAAGAGTTTCTGGACGTGTCTGTCATTATTTTCATCGACGACATCCTGGTATATTCTAAGAGTCCTGAAGAGCATGCATTGCATTTGAGGGTAGTTCTGGAGAAGCTGTGGAAGCAGAGATTGTTTGCTAAGTTGAGTAAGTGCAGTTTTTGGCAGCTTGAGATGGGTTTTCTGGGTCACATTGTTTCTGCAGAGGGGGTTTCTGTAGATCCAGAGAAGATTTAGGCCATCAAGGATTGGCCTAGACCGCAGAGTGCCACAGAGATCAGGAGTTTCCTTAGTCTGGCAGGTTATTACAGGAGGTTTGTGCAGGGGTTTGTGAGCAGAGCACGTCCGTTGACTAAGTTGACAGGGAAGGATGTCCCTTATGTTTGGTCACAGGAGTGCGAGGAGGGCTTTGAAAGCCTGAAGGAGATGTTGACTACTATGCTAGTGTTGGCTTTGCCTAAGCAGGGAGAACCCTATGTGGTTTATACTGATGCATCCAGAGTAAGTTTGGGGTGTGTGTTGATGCAACATGGGAAGGTGATTGCCTATGCTTCGCGGCAGTTGCGGAAGCATGAGGACAACTATCCTACCCATGATTTGGAGATGGGTGTTGTAGTTTTTCCCTTGAAGATTTGGAGATCTTATCTTTATGGTGCAAAGGTACAGGTGTTTACATATCATAAGAGCCTGAGGTATATATTCACTCAGCCTGAGCTGAATTTGATACAGAGGCGGTGGATGGAATTTGTGGCAGATTATGATTTGGAGATAGCCTATCATCCTGGTAAGGTTAAATTGGTTGCAGATGATCTGAGTCGGAAGATGGTAGCTTCGGCTCAGGAGCAGGAGATGGAGTCTCTGGTAGGAGAGATCAGTGCGTTGAGTTTGTGTGCGGTGTCTCAGGAACCGTTGGGTTTGGAGGCGGTTGATAGAGAAGATCTTCTGAGCAGGGTGCGGTTGGCTCAGGAAAAGGATTTGGGGCTGGTGAATGCTTCAAAGGATGTTGATTCAGAGTATCAGGTTTTGGCTAATGGTACTATTTTGGTGCATGGGCGGATTTATGTGCCTAAGGATGAGGAGTTGAGACAGGAGATCTTGAGAGAGGCTCATGCGAGCAAGTTTTCTATTCATCCAGGAGCGACTAAGATATATCGTGATCTCAAGAGGTACTATCACTGGATCGGGATGAAGAAGGATGTAGCTAGTTGGGTCGCGAGGTGTGATGTGTGTCAGCTAGTGAAGGCTGAGCATCAGGTTCCAGGAGGATTACTGAAGATTCTTCCCGTTCCAGAGTGGAAGTGGGATATGATTACTATGGACTTCATGGTGGGTTTGCCAGTGTCTAGGACGTTTGATGCTATTTGGGTCATTGTGGACCGGTTGACTAAGTCAGCACATTTTCTGGCCATTAAGAAGACTGATGGAGCAGCGGTCTTGGCCAAGAAGTATGTGAAGGATATAGTCAGGTTGCATGGAGTGCCAGCGAGTATTGTGTCTGATAGGGATTCTAAGTTCACTTCGGTGTTCTGGAGAGCGTTTCAGGCAGAGATGGGCACTAAGGTGCATATGAGTACAGCTTATCATCCCCAAACATATGCACAGTCAGAGAGGACGATCCAGACGTTGGAGAATTTGCTGAGGATGTGTGTGCTGGATTGGGGTGGCCATTGGGCAGATCACTTGAGCTTGGTAGAGTTTTCTTACGACAGCAGTTACCAGGCGAGTATTGGGATGGCTCCTTATGAGGCTTCATATGGGACGACGTATCGCACACTGTTCTGCTGGACTCAGGTGGGGGAGAGGAGCATTTACGGGGCAGATTTTGTTCAGGAGACCTCAAAGAAGATTCAGGTTCTCAAGTTGAGCATGAAGGAAGCTCAGGATAGGCAGAGTAGTTATGTCGAAAGGAGGAGGAGAGATCTTGAGTTTCATGTGGGAGATAGAGTGTACCTCAAGATGGCCCTGTTGCGGGGTCCGAACAGGTCATTGACTAAGACTAAGTTGAGTCTGAGGTATATGGGTCCGTTTAGAGTGATTGAGTGGGTGGGATCGACGACATATAGACTGGAGTTACCTGAGGTTATGCGTGCTTTCCACAAGGTGTTCCATGTGTCTATGTTGCGGAAGTGTCTCCGTGAGGATGATCAGTTGTTAACTAAGATTCCTGAGGATCTTCATCCTAACATGACTTTGGAGGCGAGACAAGTAATGGTTCTCGAGAGGAGGATCAAAAAACTTCGGAAGAAAGAGATTCCTTTGATGAGAGTCCTGTGGGACTGTGAGGGCGTTGAGGAGCAAACTTGGGAGCCAGGGGCGAGGATGAAGGCAAGGTTCAAGAAGTGGTTAGAGAAGCAGGTCGCGGCTTAAACTTGTCTAGCCTGGTCCCATTTGTATTCTGTGGCTGGAACGGGAATGGAGTATTCCAGCCCATCTCTCTTGGTTACTTGGTCGCTTAGGGGTGGTTGGTTGTGCGACTAAGTAACAAGATGAGGTGGTGTTCGGGGTACGAAATTTCCGTGAGGCGGTGATTTGAGGGAAAGTTTCCAGAAATTGAAGTTTCTAAAAGTGGAAAGTTTCTAGAAGTGGAAAATCTAAAATTGAAAGTTTTATGTGAGTTATAATTTGTCCATTTTTAGTGGTTGTTAGCCTTGGAGAGGCTAGTGTGGCCTTTATGGCGGGCTTTTTAGCCATTGTGTGGCCTTTGTGGCGAGCTGTTTAGCCGTGTGTGGCCTTGGTGGTGGGCTGTTTAGCCGTGTGTGGCCTTTGTGGCAGGATGTTTAGCCATTGTGTGGCCATTGTGGCGGGCTGTTTAACCATTGTGTGGCTTTTATGGCGGGCTACTTAGCCATTGTGTGGCCTTTTTGGTGGGCTGTTTAGCCAATTGGGTGGCCTTTGTGACGGGCTATTTAGCCAGTGTTGCCTGTTTAGGCGGTCCTTCGGGAAAAGTGGTCTTCGTGACTGTCCTTCGGGACAAGTGGCCTTGGAGGCAGTCCTGTTATGGACATTTGTTTGGCCTTGGTGGCGATCCTGTTTAGGACATTTGTTTAGCCTTAGTGGCGGTCCTGTTTAGGAAATTTGTTTGGCCTTGGTGACGGTCTTGTTTGGGACATTTGTTTGGCCTTGGTAGCGGTCCTGTTTAGGACATTTGTTTGACCTTGGTGGCGGTCCTGTTTAGGACATTTGTTTGACCTTTGTGGTGGTCTTGTGTAGGACATTTGTTTGGCCTTTGTGGAGGCCTGTGGGGGCAGTGAGATGATCCTTGTGTGGTCATGAGGTATTCCAGTGAGGGGATATGTGGTTGGTGGGACATTGTGTTGTCTTACGTGGGCCACGGGAAGGAAACCAGGTTAGGGATAGGACTCAGCCGTGTTCATAATTGTTTACTCGGGACTCTTGGGGGACTTAGGTTCTCCAAGTACCGTCATATTCTGAGATTTTGTGCCTTGAGAGGATGGTTGGTATATCGACTTCGAATGACGATCTGTGGGCGCGCTGTAGGGTGGCAACCCGAGAGACGAGTATTGGACTTCCTTATTTATATGGCATGCAGGCTTAGGCCCGATGAGGAGCCAACATTATGGCATGCAGACTTAGGTCTGATGAGGAGCCAATAAAACTCTCAAGGTTTAGGCCTATGAGTAAAGGAAAGTCCAAAACTTGAGAGCAAATAATGCCTAGAACGTGAGTCTATCGCCTAGAGGTGACTTTTCGTAGATTGTTCGGAGGAGTGCGGCCGTGGAGACGGTTGCACGGAGTCCTTGGCTGATGGTTGTTCGAGATTCGAGGAAGAATCTATGTTGGTGGGGGAGAATTTTAACATCCGCAAACCAAATTCCGGTTTAGGGGTGCATCGGTCGATGCAATAGGTGCATCGGTCGATGCATGTTCGGTTTTCTCAGTCGAGTTATAAGTTAAACGTTGCGTTTTGGGTTAAGGGAAAACCCTTAAACTCGTGTTTTGTCTCATTCGGTGAGTTTGGCCATTTTTGAGCGAAAAGAACAAAGAGAAAAGGTTCTTGAGTGTGCTTGAGGATTTTGGGTGATTTGAAGATGTTACTGTAGAGATCTGTAGCTGGGATCGTTGTAGGAGCTTCCTGAGAGCGTTGTTTTGCTTGTTTGAGGTTCAGAATCTTCTTGGCAAAGGTAAGTGAATGACCATGGCTTATCTAAGCTGGAGATTTCTCTGATCTGTTTGTTTATGTGTTATTTGGCTTGTTAGTATGTTATTCGGGACTTTTTGAGGCTTTATTGTGGCTTGGGATCGAGTTGTTGCTTGTAGGAACAAAGATCCGGCAAGAAGCTTCGGGGAAAACGATGCTCGGCATGTGCGTCGGTCGATGCAATGCGAGGACACTGCAGATTGACCTAGGAGCGTCGGTCGATGCCATGTGGAGGCGTCGGTCGATGCAACTAGGGATTTTGTGCTATGTCAAGCATGCGTCGGTCGATGCAATGTGAGCATTGGTCGATGCAAGTGAACCATGCTTCGGTCGATGCAGATCATGCGTGGGTCGATGCAAACCCCTTTGGCGTCGGTCGATTTAAGTTTGGCGTCGGTCGATGCAGTGCCTTGTTTGTTTGTTGATTGTTGTTTGATTGTTAGAGTATCTCTATTGCTTGTCTGTATAGCCCAGTTGATGGGAGGATGCCTTACTAAGTGTTTATAAAAATACTCATGCATTGCAATTTGTGTTTGTGGTGCAGGTAAAGGCAAATTGTGATCGTGGAATCAAGGCAATGAAGAGGAGGATGTTCTAGGGACTCGATTGGTTGTTGTCTGGCATTGCTACTAGAGTTGGGTCATTAGAAACATTGTTAGGTTGCTGGTTATATGATTCCTGTTGGTTGATCCTAGATGTCGTTTATGTTATAATTATTGGAGTATTATTGGTTATTTGGTATTATGATTTCCGCTGTTTGGTGTATTTGTGGTTAGGTGGCTAGTGGATATGGGACCACTAGTTGTAGTGAATTTATTATTATTACTATTATTTATTATTTAAAAATAAAAAACGGGTCGGATCGGGTCGTTTCTCAACTTGAATGTTGAACAAGATTTTCTAAAGCAACAACTGTAGCTACAAACTCATTAGGTTATGCTAGGGTTTATATATCTTCTCTCGGGCTGTTTATATATCATTCGTAAGTTACGCTAGATTGTCTCCCACGATCGATGATGTACAATGACAAATCTATTATTCCTACGAACCGCCGAGGTGATGAGGATTCTTTTATAACGGTATGCTAGGGTTTTTTTTTTCTTTTTTTTTTTTTAATTATATTCAAAAATCTTAAATCTAAGCTTTTTAATGATCAAATTTAATCACAAAAGCAACATCAAATCATCATTTTATTTTTTTGGAACAAACAAACCACAATTTTATGAACACTACTCTTTTCATCACAAATAGCCTATTACACCACAGCACAAGTTGACGTTTTTTTCCAAAGATTGAAATATAGTATAAACTGTTATAGTTGTACTTTTTCAATATATTTTTTAATTTTTTAGACAGTATTTAGTTTTAATATTGCTGTTTTTAGCTATAAATTTACATAAATGTTTTTGAATTTGACACACATATATTTATATATGGATATATATTTGGAGACATTTAGCAAATAAATCATGCAGTTGAAACCTATTTACTAGCATGCCACTGGCATCAAATAATTAATTTTAAAAATAAATTAACTCAACATATATTCAATTTTCTTTTTGTAGAAACTAAGTGTTTTTAAAGGTAACAAGCATAATTGCAAATGCCATTAATTTCGGTGTAATTGTTCTAAATAATTGCAAATGCCATTAATTTTGGTGTAATTATTTTACATAAATTGTGAATTTAAAAAATCATTCAGAAAAACTAACTGTATGATTTTAAAAGGTAACAAATATATTTACTATTCAATTTGATATCTTAATCAAGGAATGATAATAAAATATAAAAGATATTGCTTGCTCACAAATTTATTTTTATTACATAATTAAAACTAATCCTCCTGATCCTTTTGATACGCTATATATTTTGGTGTAATTATTAGTAAAAAAGAAGAACACATTATACTAGAACGATAACACGATGAAATTTAATTTTACGCTTCTCTCTATTTTAGATTTTTTTTTTTTATAGATTTTGTTATTCTTCGTATGTTGATTATTGATTGACAATGTTGGTGTAATTGTTCTAAATAATTGCAAATGCAATTAATTTTGGTGTAATTATTTTACATAAATTGTGAATTTAAACAATCATTCGGAAAAACTAACGGTATGATTTTAAAAGGTAACAAACATATTTACTATTCAATTTGATATCTTAATCAAGGAATGATAATAAAATATAAAACATATTGCTTGCTCACAAATTTATTTTTATTACATAATTAAAACTAATCCTCCTGACCTTTTGATATGTTATATATGTTGGTGTAATTATTAGAAAAAAAGAAGAATACATTATACTAGAACGATAACACGACAAAATTTAATTTTACGCTTCTCTCTATTTTAGATATTTTTTTTTATAGATTTTGTTATTCTTCGTATGTTGAAAATTGATTGACAATGTTGGTGTGTTGTTGTCCATGGTAAATAAAGTGCCAAATTTCAAAATAGATTTATTTCTAATAATTTTTTTTTTTTGTTCTGAATTTATTTTTGTGTATTTGTGACTTTATTATCAAGAATAAGATGCAAGCACAAAGCATGTGGCATTTCAGTTATTTTGATATCCCAAAGCCTCTTAAAAATGTAGTTATGTCATGTCTATCTCGCCAAAGAAAACCAGATCAACAACTATTATAACCCATGTATGTATATATTAATGTGATATATTGCTGAAAATCCAAAAATATCAGGTTATATAAATATAATTATTATATATAAAGTAACAAAATCATGAAAATACTAATGAGTCTTTTAGTTATTTTATTTGATCTCTCATGTATCAAATAAGATATAAGTTTTAAGAAAACATTTAGCTGTAAAATTTATATTTTAGTTGATAAAAATTTTAAAAAAATGATTTGATAAAAAGTGACTTTAAGTCTCACATACTATTTTTACTTTCACGGATTTCGTATGATGAGTTTTTGAGGATTAAAAATCTTTGAACATGTTGCGTGACCCGCCTAGCATGGCGGGTTTGAACTATAGATACAACATTAAAACTATTAGTTTATTCTTATACTATAGATTTTTAATCATAGCTTAGAAAATTAACTTATAAATTATTTAGTATAGAAACTACAAAATACTACACATACTATGACATATTCTTAATATATAAAAAAACAATTGTATACACATAAAAGTATACACTAACATACCATATAGACATATACCTCTATTTAATTCTAAAAAACAAAACTAAGTATGTTAAAATTTTATATTCTATCTAATAACAAATTTAATGTAATTAGGGTCTAAACTGTATAAAACGTAAGAAGAAGAAAAAATATTCTAAACAAAATTATAAATTAATTAGACAAAATTTAATTAATTGGAAATTTGAAAAACAAATATATAAAAAATTAGTATTTAAAATACAATAATTTATAATGATCAAATTTTATGAACACTACTCTTTTCATCACAAATAGCCTATTATAGGACAGCACAAGTTGACGTTTTTTCCAAAGACTGAAATATAGTATAAAATGTTTTTGATTTTTTTTTTAAACGTACTTACTTTTAATATTGCAGTTTTTAGTTATAAATGTACATAAATGTTTTTGAATTTGACACACATATAATTATATATGTATATAAATTTGGAGACATTTAGCAAATAAATCCTGCAGTTGAAACCTATTTACTAGCATGCCACTGACATCAAATAATTAATTTTAAAAATAAATTAACTCAACATATATTCAATTTTCTTTTTGTAGAAACTAAGTGTTTTTAAAGGTAACAAGCATAATTGCAAATGCCATTAATTTCGGTGTAATTGTTCTAAATAATTGCAAATGCCATTAATTTTGGTGTAATTATTTTACATAAATTGTGAATTTAAAAAATCATTCAGAAAAACTAACTGTATGATTTTAAAAGGTAACAAATATATTTACTATTCAATTTGATATCTTAATCAAGGAATGATAATAAAATATAAAAGATATTGCTTGTTCACAAATTTATTTTTATTATGTAATTAAAACTAATCCTCATGATTTTTTTGATGCGCTATATATATATATATATATCTTCCCATTAGTAAAAAAGAAGAACACATTATACTAGAACGATAACACGAAAAAATTTAATTTTATGCTTCTTTCTCTATTTTAGATCTTCATGCCATATTTTTTTTATAGATTTTGTTATTCTTCATATGTTCATTATTGATTGACAATGTTGGTGTGTTGATGTCGATGGTAAATAAAGTGCCAGATTTCAAAATAGATTTATTTCTAACAATTTTTGTTTTTTGTGTGTTTCTGAATTTATTTTTGTGTATTTGTGACTTTATTATCAAGAATAAGATGAGAGCACAAAAGATGTGGCATTTAAGTTATTTTGATATCCCAAAGCCTCTTAAAAGTGTATTTATGTCATGTCTATCTCGCCAAAGAAAAACAAATCAACAACTATTATAACCGTGTATGTATATATTAATGTGATATATTGCTGAAAATCCAAAAATATCAGATTATATAAATATAATTATTATATATAAAGTACCAAAATCATGAAAATACTAATGAGTCTTTTAGTTATTTTATTTGATCTCTCATGTATGAAATAAGATATAAGTTTTAAGAAAACATTTAGCTGTAAAAGTTATATTTTACTTGATAAAAAATTTAAAAGTTGATTTGATAAAAAGTGACACTTCAGGCATTCATATGATGAATTTTTACGGATTAAAAATCTTTGAACATGTTGAGTGATCCGCCTAGCATGGCGGATTTGGACTATAGATACAACACTAAAACTATTAGTTTATTCATATAATCTAGATTTTTAATCATAGCTTACAAAATTAACTTATAAATTATTTAGTAAAGAAACTACAAAATATTACACATACTATGACATATTCTTAATATCAAAAAAAAAAATTGTATACACATAAAAGTATACACTAACATACCATATAGACATATACCTCTGCTTAATTCTAGAAAACAAATTAACAATGTTAAACAAAAATTTCCAATTTTTTTTGTTCAAATGCCTGAAGTGTTTCGTTTATTTTCTTCTCAACTAATCGCAAAAATTCTAAATTCTTAAGGATACGGAGGTAACAAAAGGTTCTCTGCAGTACGTGATATTCTATATCTACTTGATTCCATGTAATTGATTGTGAAGACTGCAGTAAGTGAATATGTTGTCTACAGATTCAAACTGTTACTAGTTTTGTTATCTGCAGTAAGTTATATAATTTACTGGTTTTGTTGTCTGCAGTATGTGAATATGAAGTCTGCTTAACACTTTTTATGTAGTTTATGTTACAAAATCTTGTCGATTACATTGGTGTTTATGAGATTTCATATTAACTTTAATTTTTTATGTAGGTGGTACCTGCTCGGAATGGGAGGATCTGATGTATTGGGGGACAAAACTACATACGTGAGCGTGGGGAAAGCTCAGCTAGTGCAGTTTCTAAAATATTTCTTGAACGCAAATTGACTTCTGTTCAAGAGCAGCTGGCCACTGTGGTTGAATTTATGAGGCAATAAATGACTGAAGGTCACGCAAACGCTTTCCCCTCTGCTCAACCAACTTCTGCAACGGGTGCGTCGGTCACTGGCCCAACTCAAGGCAACATCAGAGAGAACCGAGAAACCAATCTCGAAGCTGCGACTGAACCTCCAGAAATGGCTGATGTCCATCAAAGTCATCCAACTAATGTTCATGATGAGTCTCATGAGCAAGAAGACGATGAAGATGCGGAGCTTGTGGGAGGTTCCCTCTTCTAAAGAACTTGTTCTCCCACCTCTCTTTACTCAATCTATTTAGCACTCTTTCTTTTCTCTACTCGTTTAAAACTCTGTTTTTTTTTCTGAGTGTTTAAAACTAAGGTTTAATCAGAGCTTTTGGTATTTAGTTTTGCAATGATATTTACTGGTAAATTGTGTTTGGCGCTACATTTACAAACTTTCCCCATAAGGCAAGGATTTCTGTAGCTCGTAGCAATTTTGTATCGTCATCGTAACAATATGTCACAATTACTAACGTTGTATACGAAGCTATTACAAACGAATAACGCCAGAATCAGTAACAAGTTCGTCACAAATCGTTGTGTAGCTAACTGTCATAATTTGACGATGCCCATTTTGATACTTTTTGAAGCTAATTGTTACGCATTTTTCAGACGCATTTTGTAACAAATAACTACAGGTAAATGTAACAATTCGTAGCAATTTGTGACTTTTTCATTAGTCACAAAATTGTAGCAATTTGCGACAATTAGCTATGATGGAAAATTTGCTACGACCAAATAGTTATTCACTTCTTTTGTCACAAATTTGTAACAAAACTTTTTTTGCTACAGAAAACACGTTATACCTACAAATGTTTCCATAACAATACAGAACATTTTTTCTAGTGGAAAGCAAAAGCTCAAGAAGATTTCACCTGTTAACATGCTTGATGGCGAAGAGATGGAAATGAACAACTCAAAAATATATTTTGTTAGTATCAATTTAGTGATATTGAGATGGATTTGTATCAAAAATATATCAACAACAACTATCTCAATACCAACGACAGCTAAGAGACGGCTTCAAAGACAATGATGAACATGTTGAACGAAAAAGCGAAGAGGTGTTAGTCTTTGTCTAATTGTGCAGATATTATATCTCTTATTTCTCCTGTTTTAAACCTATAATTATTTTATCAATTTTATAAGGTTTGTTGTCTTGGCCAGATTGATGTGTTTTTTTTATAGCTTGGCTATAGTTTTATTTATAGCTTGGCTACACAGCCAAACAAATAAACCACCAAAAAACTATAGCCAAACTATGAAAAAAAAACACATCAATCTCGCCAAGACAACAAACCTTATAAAATGGATAAAATAATTATATGTTTGAAACAGGAGAAATAAGATATATAATATTTGCACAATTAGACAGAGACAAACACCTCTTCGCTTTTTCGTTCAACATGTTCATCATTGTCTTCGAAGTCGTCTCTCAGCTGTCGTTAGTATTGAGATTGTTGTTGTTGATATATTTTTGATACAAATCCACCTCAATATCACTAAATTGATACTAACAAAATATATTTTTGAGTTGTTGATTTCCATCTCTTTGCCATCAAGCATGTTAACATGTGAAATCTTCTTGAGCTTTTGCTTTCGTGGATGATATTGATACTTTTTTAGGGTTTTAGCATGGTGAATCGATGGTATTGTTGTTGCTTTTTGTTAATCCTCTGCTAATTTAAGAATCGCTAGTCTCGACATATATAACATGTGGCTGGATGATTTTTTCAAGTTCAGCTTGTTACAATATAAATGATTGTGCTTGGTGTGTTTTGAGTTTGTTATAGAATCTAAGGTTGTCTTGTATTCTACAATGTATCTTCCTTGATATGATTTATGATGAATGGTAATGTAACTTTGTTGTGAATTTTTGTATACAGTCAGTGAAGGACACCGACGGAAATCCAGGTAGCGACCGAAACCAATTAAAAACAGTCAGTTAACTCTCTCATGTAAAATTGTTTTACAAATCTCATGTGTTTGTTATTTCCAAGATTTAATCTAATTCACCAAGTGGTTTGGTTCACTATTTATCTTGGTCTGCAATCTTTGGTTGCGGTGTTCCAAAGGTGCAGCTTTTATAGAAAATTGATTGAGAAGATGGTTCAAACAACACTAGACATATGGAGACAATACAAATGGAGGCAATACAAATCCTAATAGTTAAAGCTTCTTCCTTTATTCTATTCTTTTCTCTGTTTCTTGACGAGGTTCAATAAGAAAGAAAGAAAATGATCTGAAGAAGGAAGATAAAAACCAGACATAACCTTGGCTATGATATTTGTCTGGGTTAAAGGTTCCAATGTGAAACCTTTAATATCCTCATTACAAGAAATAGAGACCAAAGCATCTAATACTCTAACTCTAAGAATCAAGATTCTTATCTACAGTCTAACAATCAATCAATCAATGAACTAAACCAACAGATGCAGATTCTTCAACAATCAATCGATGAACTCCAAATTTTAAACCAAACAACAAGATAAAAGAGATTAACCTTTGAATGAGTCTTAGATGTCTTGGAAAGCGGAGAGCCCGAAGATGAAGAGAAGAAATTTAGAGAATCCAGGTTGATAGATTGTGAATTGCAGATTTTATGTAGGAAAAAAAAATCTCCGGCAGATATAGGTAATAAAGAAGAACTTATCAACACAGGATTCTTAACAATCTCAATTTTGATTCTTAATCGGGGGGATACGTAGATATATACATAGGTTTGGATATATATGGGTACTAATTAGGTATCGGGTATTACTTGATCCGAACCTATACCCAAAAATATATACTTTCAAGATCCAACTAATATATTGTACTAGATAAGGACATGTCCGATGTGTGGGCTTAAATTTTTGTAACTAAAACAAAATTTAATAAAAATATATTAAAATTTATTATACATTATTTCTAAAAAGGTTTTTTTCCTATAATACACTGATTTATATTCATATACAAAAATTTTATGTATGTTATCTTCAAAAGAGTATTTTTTACCTAGGTATATTGTATGTTAGAAATTTATTATTTACCACCACCTAAAAAATGTCTATATGAACAAATTAAGCCAACTATTATATGTCTCTTCACTTTCACTTTTGTATAGTTTCTTTAATCACTAAAGTTGTTGGCTAAAAAAATATTTTGAATAAAAAATAAAGTATATCACAATAGTATATGACTAACCATAGAGAGAATTTCGATTCTTCCCTCCTCCCTTATGGAGAGAACCTTGCGTCCAACCTCTCACACCTTCCTCTCTTGGGGAGATAACCTTGCGTCCAACCTCCTGCACCATAGAGAGAATCTCGGCTCTGCCCTCCTCCTGTGTGGAGAGAACATGTTCACGTATTTTAGTTATCTCGAAGTGGCTTGATCCAGCCACCAATGAAACTAAAAACCCTTTTCCAACGTCACAAAATATTTTGATAGTAACTAATGTTAGATTTCCCAATGTATTCATGGAAGTTTCTTTGACATACCATGATGTAGCCTCTATCTTCAAGTTCCTATAGATCTATAACCAATGATTTATGTTTTTCCAATCTATCTATGTTTGATGTAGGCTTGTGTTTGATTAGTCTATTTTATCCAACCATTAGGTTAATGACCTTCTCCTCTTTATCTTCTTTTAAGATTGAACGAATGGTAACAATTATGTTTGCAAAAAAAAAAGGTCTATGACCAACCAATCAAGGTTATAAAATTTGAAGAAAATTAATTTGACATAACTAATGAAATAATAGAAATTATAAGCACGGTAATATATGAATCTCAAATCATTCAAAGAAATATAAATTAAATAAAACAATCTAAAACTATTACACAAAATTTTAAAATACAGTATTAGAAAAAGAAGATGCATATATTAATCTTCTTTTTTTTTTTGGTCAACATATTAATCTTACCTATTCCAAGCTGAAAAAGTAGAAAGTGGAAACTTTGTCTTTCCATTTTAAAAAGGTTTGACCAATAGGACAAAGTTGAAAGCAATATTTTCGAATAAATTATTTTGTTAGATGAGTAATATGAGATAATCTGTGTTTATATAGAAGTGAGTATTTACATTTTTAAAAATTAGTAATTTACTGTATATTTTCCTTAATCCATTTTCTATTTTTTGAAAAAATTTCTTCCAATGAGCTCATTAGTTTTTTAAAAAAATGATTGTTTCTAACGTTCTTGTAAGACATACTATCGTTTGACAATAATAAAACTTTCTGTTTAGTTGATCTAGTGTTATATAATTTCTGTTGTTATCTTGCATTTGTGTATTCATCTTTTTTTTATATGCTACTTGTCCAGAAAATTAATAGAAATAATAATAATACCATGAGAAATTTGTTAAACTCAAAAACCTTAGTTATTATGCATAAAAAACTTTGTTAACACTTCAAAGTCAAAGATTGCATAGTATGCATTATGAAATTGAGAAACGAAACAAAATTCAAAGAAACGACGACAAAAACACATGGTAATATCTAGAAATCTTTTATGTAGTTTCTTCGATTAGACAACAAACAAATTGCCTTCTAGACTTTTTCAAGAACAATGATGTGTCAAACAAAAAGTTTATCAAAAACAAAGAAGATAATTTTACCAAGAAAAACAAAGCTAGTCAAAATTATTTTGTTTGATGAAAAATATGTTATCATTTCTTGGCTTATATAGAGGGGTGTATTTACAATCCTTTTCCTTTTAGGATTAACAAAGTTTTTTTTAACATAATAAGAGTACAATTATCTTATGCATCGTTTTATGAAGCTTGAAAATTGTGATTTCTGATAGTTAAAATTGACATGTGTCAAGACGTGATGTGTTACTAACTTTAATATGTGATTTCTGATCGTTAAAATTGACACGTGTGAAGACTTGATGAATTACTAACTTGGATATTTAATCGTTAAAACTGACACATGTCACGATCTAGTGAGTTTTTAACTTTGATGTCTGATCGTTAAAACTAACACGTGTCACAATCTGGTTTACCCCCGATTTACCCCCGATTAGAACGAAGTTTTTCGGTTCGGTTCCAATAAGGGTATTTCAGGTCGGGTATTTTGCCCATGCCTACTCTACACCTTCTTTTATAAAATATTCAATTTAGTTGTAGCCAGCCACACACAAAATATCAGATTTTATATTCTTCCCGCCGAGGTGATGAGGTTTCTGTTATAACGATATTACTATTAACCACTGAGATTTTGGTGAGGCTTTTTTTTTTTCAATTTTTAGTTATATTCAAAATCATAAATATAATCTTTTTAATGATCAAATTTAATCACAAAAGCAACATTTTATTTTTTTGGAACAAACAAACCACAATTTTATGAACACTACTCTTTTCATCACAAATAGCCTACTACACCACAGCAGAAGTTGAAGTTTTTTTTCCAAAGATTGAAATATAGTATAAATTGTTATAGTTGTATTTATTTGATTTTTTAAAAATTTTTTAGACAGTAGTTACTTTTAATATTGCAGTTTTTTAGTTATAAATTTACATAAATGTTTTTGAATTTGTGAAACGACCCGATCCTTTTTTTTTAAAAAAATAAGATAATAAATAATAATAATAATAATAATAAAACTACAACTAGTGATCCCATACCCACTAGCCACCTAACCACAATCACAACCAACAGCAGAAAATAAACAAATACCAATAACCAATAAATAACTAATAATAAACCAATGTTATAACATAAACAATATCCAAAAAACCAAACAACAGGAAACACAAAACCAGCAAGCTATCAATGTTTCTAATGACCCAACTCTAGCAACTAAGCAATGCAAGACAACAACCAATCGAGTCCCTAGAACATCCTCCTCTTCATTGCCTTGATTCCACGATCACACTTCACCTTTACATGCACCACAAACACAAATTGAGATGCATGAGTATTTGATAAACACTCAGTGAGGCAATCCTCCCATCTATTGGGCTATACACACAAGCAACTGTAATTCCAATGTTCCACGCAATCAACAAACAAAACATACAAACCAGGAAAACGAACATCATCTAGCTGGAAGGGAGGTGTCGACCGACACCAGCCAAGTGTCGACCGACACTGGCCTTGGTCTCAACCGACACTACCCCACAGTGTCGATCGATGCCGCTTCACTGGTGTCGATCGACACTACCTCTGCAACCGCGATCCGCACAAGAGTCAAATCTCGCTCCCAAAACTCCACCAAATCGCCCAATACTCAAAACCCAAACCAAATATGTTCTTAGGGACCTGTAGCAATCAATCCCAGCAAGAAAAACACACAAAACAGCAACAAACAAGCAAGAACAAGGAATCACAGGCTTAGATCAGCCATGGTCATGCACTCACCTCTTTGCAAGAAGATTCTGACCAACAGCAACGAATCCAACCCTCCTAGCAAGCTTCTAACTCCTTCCTAGCCTTGGATCTCTCAAGAAACAGCAAGGAATCTCACAAATCTCTCTCAAAAGCTCAAGAACAATGTTTTCTCCCTTCTTCTCTTAAAAACGTTAAACGGTGACAAAGACAAATGCCCAAAACCCTTCTTTTCGTCGACAAACACTTAATATCTTGGTTTAATGGTTTTCCCTAAACCAAACCAACCAAAAACCGACAATTAAGTCAATCTGGTCGAACCAGAAATAAGTGGTGTCGACCGACACCACCTTGGTGTCAATCGACACCCTCCCCCAAAACGCACAGTTTTGGTTTGCGGGTGTTACAATTCTCCCCCACCAACATAGATTCGGCCTCGAATCTCGAGCAACCATCAGTCAAGGACTCCCGTGCAACCGTCTCCACGGCCCACACTCCTTCGACCGATCTCGAACAACCATCAATAATGCCCCCAACTGTTTTCACCTATAGGCGATAGACTCACGTTCCACGCATTATTTGCTCTCGGCTTTTGGACTTTCCTTTACTCACAGGCCTAAACCTTGTGATTTTATTGGCTCCTCATCAGGCCAAAGCCCGCATGCCATAACATTGGTTCCTCATCGGGCCCAAGCCCGCATGCTATAATATAAAAGGAAGTCCAATATTCGTCTCTCGGGTTACCACCCTACATCGCGCCCCCGGATCGTCATCTGAAGTCGATATACCAACCATACTCCCAAGCCAAAAAGTCTCAGAATATGGCAGTACTAGGAGAACCTAAGTCCCCCAAGCGTCGCGAGCAAACTGTTCTGAACACGTCTGAGTCTTACTCCTATCCAGGTTTCCCTTCCCGTGGCTCGCGTAATACAACACAATGTCCTACCAACCACATATCCCCTCACTGGAATACCTCATGAGAACACATAGATCATCTCACTGCCACTAGGGCCGCCACAAAGGCCAAAAAATGTACTAAACAGGACCGCCACCAAGGCCAAACAAATGTCCTAAACAGGACTGCCACCAAGGCCAAACAAATGTCCTAAACAGGACCGCCACCAAGGCCAAACAAATGTCCTAAACAGGACTACCACCAAGTCCAACAAATGTCCTAAACAGTTCCGCAACCAAGGTCACTCATCCCGAAGGACCGTCACAAAGACCACTTGTCCCAAAGGACCATCACAAAGACCATACATTCTGAAGGACCGCCTAAACAGGCAACACTGGCTATACAGCTCGCCACAAAGACACGCAATTGGCTAAACATCCCGCCACAAAGGCCACACAACGGCTAAACAGCCCGCCACAAAGGCCACACAATGGCTAAACAGCCCGCCACAAAGGCCACGCAATGTCTCAAAAGACCGCCACACATGGGCACAATGACTCAAAAGTCCAGCACTAAGGCCACACAAGCCCCTCTAAGGCTCTCCACCACTAAAATAGACAAATTCTAACTCACATAAAACTTTCCATTTTTAGCACTTTCCACTTTTAGAAACTTCTATTTCAGGAAACTTTCCTCCAAACACCCCGCCTCACGGAAACTTTGTACCCCGAGCACCACCTCATCTTGTTACTTAGTCGCACAACCAAACAGCCCTAAGCGACCAAGTAAACAAAAGAGATGGGCTGGAATACTCCATTCCCGCTCCAGCCACGGACAATAACTGGGACTAGGCTAGACAAGTTCAAGTCGCGACCTGCTTCTCAAACCACTTCTTGAACCTTGCCTTCATCCTCGCCTCTGGCTCCCAAGTCTGCTCCTCAACACCATCACAGTCCCAAAGGACTCTCATCAAAGGAATCTTCTTCTTCTGAAGTTCCATGATCCTCCTCTCGACCACCCTCACTGGTCTCGCCTCCAACGTTATGTTAGGCTGAAGATCCTCAGGAATCTTAGCCAACAACCGATCATCCTCACGGAGACACTTTCGCAACATAGACACATGGAAAACCTTGTGGAAAGCACGCATAACCTCAGGTAACTCTAGTCTATACGCCACTGGTCCAACACACTCAAACACTCTGAACGGACCCATATACCTCAAACTCAACTTAGTCTCAGTCAATGACCTGTTCGGACCCCGCAACATGGCCATCTTGAGGTACACTCTGTCTCCTAACTTAAACTCAAGATCTCTCCTCCTCCTATCGGCATAACTCCTCTGCCAAACCTGAGCCTCCTTCATGTTCAGCTTGAGAACCCGAATCTTCTCTGAGGTCTCCTGAACAAAATCTGCCCCGTAAATGCTCCTCTCCCCCACCTGGGTCCAGCATAACGGTGTACGACACGACCTCCCATACAAAGCTTCATAAGGAGCCATCCTAATACTCGCCTGGTAAATGTTGTTGTAAGCAAACTCTACCAAGCTGAAGTGATCTGCCCAATGACCACCCCAATCCAACACACACATCCTCAGCAAATCCTCTCTGACTGTCCATCTGTCTGGGGATGAGAAGATGTACTCACATGTACCTTAGTACCCATTTCTGCCTGAAATGCACTCTAGAACACCAAAGTGAACTTGGAATCCCTATCAGACACAATGCTCGCTGGCACCCCATCAGTCTTCTTAATGGCCAGAAAATGTGCCGACTTAGTCAACCGGTCCACAATGACCCAAATAGCATCAAACGTCTTGGACAATGACAAACCCACCACGAAGTCCATAGTAATCATATCCCACTTCCACTCTGGAATGGGAAGACTATTCAGCATACCACCCGGCACCTGATGCTCAACCTTCACTAGCTGACACACATCACACCTCGCAACCCAACTAGCCAGGTCCTTCTTCATCCCGACCCAGTGATACTACCTCTTGAGGTCACGGTACATCTTAGTCGCTCCTGGATGAATAGAGAACATGCTCGCATGAGCCTCTCTCAGGATCTCCTGCCTCAACTCCTTATCCTTAGGCACACAAATCCGCCCATGCACCAAAATAGTACCATTAGCCGAAACCCGATACTCTGAATCCACATCCTTTGAGGTATTCACCAGCCCCAAATCCTTCTCTTGAGCCAACCGCACTCTGCTCAATAGATCTGCTCTATCAGCTGCCACCAAACCCAACGACTCCTGTGAAACAGCACACATACTCAGCGCACTGATCTCTCCTACCAGAGACTCCATATCCTGCTCCTAAGCCGAAGCCGCTCGCTTCCGACTCAAAGCATCAACAACCAAGTTAGCCTTACCAGGGTGATAGGCTATCTCCAAATCATAATCCGCCACCAGCTCCATCCACCGTCTCTGCCTTAAATTCAGCTCGGACTGAGTGAATATATACTTCAGGCTCTTATCATCTGTAAACACATGTACCTTTTCACCATAAAGATAAGATCTCCAAATCTTCAGGGCAAAAACTACATCACCCATCTCCAAGTCATGAGTAGGATAGTTGTCATCATGCTTCCGCAACTGGCACGAAGTATAGGCAATCACCTTCCCATGCTGCACCAACACACACCCCAAACCAACTCTAGATGCATCTGTATAAACCACATAGGGTTCTCCCTGCTCAGACAAAGCCAACACTGGAGTAGTAGTCAACATCTCCTTGAGGGTTGCAAAGCCTTCCTCACACTCCTGTGACCAAACAAAAGGAACATCCTTCCCTGTCAACTTAGTCAACAGACGTGCTCTGCTCGCAAACCCCTGCACAAACCTCTTGTAGTAACCTGCCAGACCAAGGAAACTCCTGATCTCTATGGCACTCTGCGGTCTAGGCCAATCCCTGATAGCCTGAATCTTCTCCGGATCTACAGAAACCCCATCTGCAGACACAATATAACCCAGAAAACCCATCTCAAGCTGCCAAAAACTGCACTTGCTCAATTTAGCA
The DNA here is from genome assembly GCF_030686135.1 of Camelina sativa. NCBI lineage: Eukaryota > Viridiplantae > Streptophyta > Magnoliopsida > Brassicales > Brassicaceae > Camelina > Camelina sativa. Next base: position 24,828,420 of record NC_141890.1, on the reverse strand, counting down.
AACAACTTCTGCTCCCACAGCTTCTCCATAACTGCCCTCAAATACACTGCATGCTCTTCAGGACTCTTAGAATAAACCAGGATGTCGTCGATGAAAATGATGACAAACACGTCTAGAAACTCCTGAAACACGCTATTCATCAATCTCATAAACGCTGTTGGTGTGTTAGTCAACCCAAACAGCATCACCATAAACTCGTAATGCCCATATCTCGTCCTGACAGCAGTCTTCCTCACGTCTGCCTCATCTATCGAAATCTGAAGATAACCCGACGCCAGATCAATCTTGGAGAACCAAATAACACCTCTCAACTGATCCAACAACTCATCGATCCTGGGAAGAGGGTACTTGTTCTTCACAGTGACCTGGTAGAGACTCCTGTAATCAATACACAAGCAGAAACTCCCATCCTTCTTCTTAACGAATAACACCGGCGCTCTCCACGGTGATACACTAGGACAGATGAATCCCTTGCTCAACAAATCCTCTAACCGCTTCTTCAGCTCTGCCATCTCTGTTGGAGCCATCATGTAAGGCTCCTTGGATAACGGTGCCGTCCCTGGTTCCAGTTCAATCGTAAAAGGATCAGACCGAGATGATGGTAATCCCTGCAATGACTGGAACACATCCTCAACTCCTCCACAACCTGTATAGATATAGTAACCAAATAAGCCTCACGACCCTTCTCGATCATCTTCCTAGCCTGCATGGCCGAAATCACGAGACTCCCCGAAGTCGGTCTAATATCCTGAAAAACCAACTTCCCTCTTGGACGCTCAAACTCCACTCTACCCCGATGACAATCTAGATGAACCTTATGCCGATGCAACTAATCCATCCCCAAGATGACATCATACAGCTCCACATGACTGATTAGCAAATCCGCTGGCCACGACTCTCCCGCGATCTGAATATCAATACCTCTCGCCGGCCAATCATTCTCAGAAACTTGCCTCCAGCACTCCCGCTCGCTCGCTCTCCGGGATCTCCTCGCTCTCCGGGATCTCCTCGCTCTCTGGGATCTCCTCTGATATCTGCACTCTCTGCACACTCTGGGGTAATGAAGCTATGAGTAGCTCCATAATCAAACATAACATGTGACTTAAATCAGCCCACTAACAAGGTCCCTACACAAACCTCATGTGTTGAGAACCTAACATTTTATCATAGGCAACCATAAAATCTGAACTTACTAAGAATTCACAAAAACAAGGTACCAGAAATTTTACCTGTGATCGCCTCGACATTGGTTCCACCAGTCCCTGCACTCGTGTAAACCCGTGGCGCCTGCTCAATCCATACCACCTGCTGCCCTCCCGGCTGCACATGCTGCAACGCTGCCAATACCATCGGCTGCAACTTGGGACACAAGGGCCTGATGTGCCCTGTCTCCCTGTAATGATAGCATACACGAGTGCCTCTCTAGGAAAATACTTGCGGTTGAACTCCAAGAGGAAATCAGCCCAAGACATCTCCCTCTACACTCTCCTAGCAGCCGTTGATCTCCACCACACCTGAGCATCACCAATCAAGTGGTGGACCCCTATGTTCACCGAAAACTCCTCAGGACATCTCAGAGTCTGGAAGTTAAGTTCCACACTCGTCCTCCACGCATCTGCAGCGGTAGGATCTGGACCACCCAAAAACCGTGCAGTATCAATGCCACGCATCTCTCTCAACATGGACATATAACGGGAATGAGCTCCCGCTTCCGCAGGCACTGGCTGCTGCACCCCTGGCGCTACTGGCGGCACTACCGGAGCCTGAGCCAGTACCACTCCCGGTAACCGCTCCAACAACTGTGTCAGCAAACCCGCAAGGTCGACACCTGGGACTCCATCCACTGGGACTCCCACACCTGGGACCCTAACATCACCGACCACTTGACCATCAACACCGCCCCCTCCGGCCACACTCATGAATCCCCCTGGACACCCTGCGACTCACCAACACCCTCAATTGTCACACTCTGGTCCGCAGTCTCACTAACCACTGGGACTCTGCCCCTACCACGACCACGTCCGCGTCCACGACCACGTCTGTGTCCTCGACCACGACCAGCAACAACATCCTCTTTAACCATCTGCACTACCATGAACAGAAGGCTAAGCACACAATTAACATAACACAAAAACATAAACTCACCATGGAATCACACTGTAGGCTCGAAGAGGATGTTCTAGGACTCCATGCCACACAAAATTGACTAAGTCACATAATCAATCAAGACATGCTATCCCTAACATCTACAACACAAAGCCTAGTGAACCCAAACCTAGAACCGTAAGGGCTCTGATACCAAACTGAAACGACCCGACCCCTTTTTTAAATAAATAATAAGATAATAAATAATAATAATAATAATAATTAAACTACAACAAGTGGTCCCATATCCACTAGCCACCTAACCAAAATCACAACCAACACCAGAAAATAAACAAATACCAATAACCAATAATAAACCAATGTTATAACATAAACAATACCTAAAAAACCAAACAACAAGAAACACAAAACCAGCAAGCTAGCAATGTTTCTAATGACCCAACTCTAGCAACCTAGCAATGTCAGACAAAAACCATTCGAGTCCCTAGAAAATCCTCCTCTTCATTGCCTTGATTCCACGATCACACTTTGCCTTTACCTGCATCACAAACACAAATTGAGTTGCATGAGTATTTGATAAACAGTCGTTGAGGCAATCCTCCCATCTACTGGGCTATACACACAAGCAACTGTAATTCCAATGTTCCAAGCAATCAACAAACAAAACATACAAACCAAGAAAACAAACATCATCTAGCTGGAAGGGAGGGGTCGACCGACAACAGCTAAGTGTCGACCGACACTGGCCTTGGTATCGACCAACACTACCCCACAGTGTCGATCGATGCCGCTTCATTGGTGTCGATCGACACTATCTCTGTAACCACGATCCGCACGAAAACGAGAGTCAAATCTCACTCCCAAAACTCCACCAAATCGCCCAATACTCAAAACCCAAACCAAATACGTCCTTAGGAACCTGTAGCAATCAATCCGAGCAAGAAAAACACACAAAACAGGAACAAACAAGCAAGAACAAGGAATAACAGGCTTAGATCAGCCATGTTCATGCACTCACCTCTTTGCAAGAAGATTCTGACCAACAACAACGAATCCAACCCTCCTAGCAAGCTTCTAACTCCTTCCTAGCCTTGGATCTCTCAAGAAACAGCAAGGAATCTCACCAATCTCTCTCAAAAGCTCAAGAACAATGTTTTCTCCCTTCTTCTCTCAAAAACGTTAAACGGCGACAAAGACAAATGCCCAAAACCCTTCTTTTCGTCGACAAACACTTAATATCTTGGTTTAATGGTTTACCCTAAACCAAACCAACCAAAAAACGACAATTATGTCAATCTGGTCGAACCAGAAATAAGTGGTGTCGATCGACACCCTCCCCCAAAACGCACAGTTTTGGTTTGCGGGTATTACAATTTGAGACACATATATTTATATATGTATATATATTTGGAGACATTTAGCAAATAAATCTTGCAGTTGAAACCTATTTACTAGCATGCCACTCGCATCAAATAATTAATTTTAGAAATAAATTAACTCTACAAATATTTGATTTTGTTTTTGTAGAAACTAAGTGTATTAAAAGGTAACAAGCATAATTGCAAATGCCATTAATTTCGGTGTAATTGTTCTAAATAATTGCAAATGCCATTAATTTTGGTGTAATTATTTTACATAAATTGTGAATTTAAACAATCATTCAAAAAAACTAACAGTATGATTTTAAAAGGTAACAAACATATTTACCATTCAATTTGATATCTTATTCAAGGAATGATAATAAAATATAAAAGATATTGCTTTCTCACAAATTTATTTTTAATACGTAATTAAAACTAATCCTCCTGATTCTTTTGATCCGCTATAGAATTTTTATTCTTCGTATGTTGATTATTGATTGACAATGTTGGTGTGTTGATGTCGATGGTAAATAAAGTGCCAGATATCAAAATAGATTTATTTAGAACAATTTTTATCTTTGTGTATTTCTGAATTAATTTTTGTGTATTTGTGACTTTATTATCAAGAATAAGATGCAAGCACAAAAGATGTGGCATTTAAGTTATTTTGATATGCCAAAGCCTCTTAAAAGTGTAGTTATGTCGTGTCTATCTCGCCAAAGAAAAGCAGATCAACAACTATTATAACCGTGTATGTATATATTAATGTGATATATTGATGAAAATCCAAAAATATCAGGTTATATAAATATAATTATTATATATAAAGTACCAAAATCATGAAAATGCTAATGAGTCTTTTAGTTATTTTATTTGATCTCTCATGTATGAAATAAGATATAAGTTTTAAGAAAACATTTAGCTGTAAAAGTTATATTTTACTTGATAAAAATTTAAAAAATTGATTTGATAAAACGTGACTTTAAACCTCACATACTATTTTTACTTTCACGTATTTCATATGATGAATTTTTGTGGATTAAAAATCTTTGACCATGTTGCGTGATCCGCCTAGCATGGTGGGTTTAGACTATAGATACAACACTAAAACTATTAGTTTATTCATATACTATAGAATTTTAATCTTAGCTAAGAAAATTAACTTATGAATTATTTAGTATAGAAACTACAAAATATTACACATACTATGAGACATTCTTAATATCAAAAAAAAAAATTGTATACACATAAAAGTATACACTAACGTACCATATAGACATATACCTCTGTTTAATTCTAGAAAACAAAACTAAGTGTGTTAAAATGCCTGAAGTGTTTCGTTTATTTTCTTCTCAACTAATCGCAATAATTCTAAATTCTTAAGGATACAGAGGTAAAAAAAGGTTCTCTGCAGTACGTGATATTCTATATCAACTCGATTCCATGTAAGTGATTGTGAAGACTGTAGTAAGTGAATATGTTGTCTACAGATGTAAACTGTTACTGGTTTTGTTATGTGCAGTAAGTTATATAATTTACTGGTTTTGTTGTCTGCAGTATGTGAACATGAAGTCTGCTTAACACTTTTTATGTAGTTTATGTTACAAAATATTGTGGATTACATTGGTGTTTATGAGATTTCATATTAACTTTAATTTTTTTATGTAGGCGGTACCTGCTCAGAATGGGAGGATCTTTAGTATTGGGGGACAAAACTACATACGTGAGCGTGAGGAAAGCTCAGCTGGTTCAGTGTCACAACCCGTCTCACGTACACCACTAGCCCACCGCTAGCCTCTCCAACGGACCCCAAACTGGCCCTGCAGGGCATCGATCCTAATCCCTCACTGTGGATAACTCCTCACTGAGGAACGCCTGGCGCACCAATAACCTACTGTGAATTTAGATGAATAGTTCTGAAACGACCTGACCCGTTTTTCTAATGACCCAACTCTAGCAACCTAGCAATGCCAGACAACAACCAATTGAGTCCCTAGAACATCCTCCTCTTCATTGCCTTGATTCCACAATCATACTTTGCCTTTACCTGCACCACAAACACATATTGCAATGCATGAGTATTTAATAAACACTCAGTAAGGCAATCCTCCCATCAACTGAGATATACACACAAGCAGTAGAGACATCTCTAGCCATCAAACAACAATCAACAATCAACAATAACAAACCAGGACTCTGCATCGACCGACACCAAACATGCATCGACCGACACCAGTTGGGGTTGGGTCGACCGACGCATGATATGCATCGACTGATGCAAGGTTCACTTGCATCGACTGATGCAAGGTTCACTTGCATCGACTGATGCAAGGTTCACTTGCATCGACTGATGCAAGGTTCACTTGCATCGACTGATGCAAGGTTCACTTGCATCGACTGATGCAAGGTTCACTTGCATCGACTGATACTCCCAATGCATCGACCGACGCATGCTCGACATAGCACGAAAACCCTAAAGTTTACGCGTTGTCCTCGAACTTGCATCGACCAACGCACAAAGTGCATCGACCAATCCATTACCGAGCATCATTTTCCCCCAAGGCTTCTCGCTGGATCTTCGTTCCTACAACCACAAAACTCGATCCCAAGCCACAAGAAAGCTTCCTAACATCCCAAATAACAATCTAGCAAGCCTAACAACACATAACAAGCAAATCAGAGAGATCTCCAGCTTAGATAAACCATGTTCATGCACTTACCTTTGTCAAGACGATTCTGAACCAAAAACAAGCAAGACAACACTTCCAGGAAACTCCTGCAACGATCCCAGCTACAGATCTCTACAGCAACAGCCTCAAATCACCCAAAATCCTCAAGAACACTCAAGAACCTTTTCTCTCTTTTGTTTTCTCTCAAAAACGGCCAAACCATCGCATGAGACAAAAATACGAATTAAGGGTTTCCCTAACCCAAAACGCAGCGTTTAACTTAAGTCAAACCGCAAAAACTCAACCTTGCATCGACCGATGCACTATATGCATCGACCGATGCAATCCTTAAACCGGGATTTCGGTTCACGGATGTTACAAGTTCCATTTGCCACGGTGAGGGGTTAGGATCGATGCCCTGCAGGGCCACCTTAGGGCCTCTGGAGGCAAGCTAGCAGTGAGGCTAGTGGGGTCCACGGGACGGGTTGTTATATTCAGTGTCTAGAATATCTCTTGAACGCCAATTGACTTCTGTTCAAGAGCAGCTGGCCACTGCGGTTGAATTTATGAGGAAATATATGCCTGAAGGTCACGCAAACACTTTCCCCTCTGCTCAGCCAACTTCGGCAACGGGTGCGTGGATCACTGGCCCAACTCAAGGCAACATAAGAGAGAACCGAGAAGCCAATCCCGAAGCTGTGACTGAACCTCCAGAATTGGCTGATGTCCATCAAAGTCATCCAACTAATGTGCTTGATGAGTCTCATGAGCGAGAAGATGATGAAGATGCGGAGCTTGTGGGAGGTTCCCTCTTCTAAAGAACTTGTTCTCCCACCTCTCTTTACTCAATCTATTTAGCACTCTTTCTTTTCTCTACATTTACAAACTTTCCCCACAAGGCAAGGATTTCTGTAGCTCATAGCAATTTTGTATCATCATCGTAACAATATGTCACAATTACTAACGATGTATGTGAAGCTATTACAAACGAATAATGCCGGAATCAGTAACAAATTCGTCATAAATCGTTGTGTAGCTAACTGTCATAATTTGACGACGCCCATTTTGATGTCTTTTTGAAGCTAATTGTTACGCATTTTTCAGACGTATTCTGTAACAAATAACTACAGCTAAATGTAACAATTCGTAGCAATTTGCGACTTTTTCATTAGTAACAAAATTGTAGCAATTTGCGACAATTAGCTATGACGAAAAATTTTGCTACGACCAAATAGTTATTAACTTCTTTTGTCACAAATTTGTACCCAAAAAAATTTTGCTACAAAAAACACGTTATACCTACAAATATTTCCATAACAATACAGAACATTTTTCTGGTGGAAAGCAAAAGCTCAAGAAGATTTCACCTGTTAACATGCTTGATGGGGAAGATATGGAAATGAATAACTCAAAAATATATTTTGTTAGTATCAATTTAGTGATACTGAGATGGATTTGTATCAAAAATATATCAACAACAACAATCTCAATACTAACGACAGCTGAATGATGGCTTCGAAGACAATGAAGAACATGTTGAAGAAAAAGCGAAGAGGTGGTAGTCTTTGTCTAATTGTGCAAATATTATATCTCTTATTTCTCCTCTTTTAAACCTATAATTATTTTATCCATTTTATAAGGTTTTTTGTCTTGGCGAGATTGATGTATTTTTTTTATAGCTTGGCTACAGATTTGTTCATAGCTTGGCTACACCACCAAACAAATAAACCACCAAAAAAATATAGCCAAACTATGATAAAAAAACACATCAATCTCGCCAAGACAACAAACCTTATAAAATGGATAACTAATTATAGGTTTGAAACCGGAGAAATAAGATATATAATATTTGCACAATTTGACACAGACAAACACCTCTTCGCTTTTTCGTTCAACATGTTCATCATTGTCTTCGAAACCGTCTCTCAGTTGTCGTTAGTATCGAGATTGTTGTTGTCGATATATTTTTGATACATATAAATTTCAATATCACTAAATTGATACTACCAAAATATATTTTTGAGTTGTTGATTTCCATCTCTTTGCCATCAAGCATGTTAACAGGTGAAATCTTCTTGAGCTTTTGCTTTCGTGAATGATATTGATACTTTTTGAGGGTTTTAGCATGGTGAATCGATGGTATTGTTGTTGCTTTTTGTTAATCCTCTGCTAATTTAAGAATCGCTAGTCTCCACATATGTAACATGTGGCTGGATGATTTTTTCAAGTTCAGCCTGTTACAATGATAACAGGATTTTCACCCAGGGTATCAATTCCCTATGCAGTTGTAGTACAAAGGGTTATCAATCCAAATGGTTGTTATGCTAGCAGATGAAATATGTTCAGAACTATGCAAGTCAAGCCAGGCAAGAAATGGTTTTGATCTAACAATCCTAAAAGAAATAGAAGAAAGCAAATAAATGAGAACCACACGACCTAAGCACTCGATGCAAGCATTCGAGTACAGGATCGGGTAGGTGATCAAGTAAGCAAGAACAGTATGAACAACTCGAAGGTATACTCGAAGCAGGTGATCGTGTACCTATTCGGGTAATGGCTCGAGTGATGAATAAAAATGTAAGCAATTAAAATATGAAAGCTCCTAAGGATGGGCTAATCGACTCCTAAGTGTTCCTGACCAGTACGGATGTCCTACATGCCTCAAGCAAATATTCCTTAGACAATTAATCTCTAAAATCTTGTTAAAACACTCTCGTGATAGAAACAATCAACCTTGATCACTTGCCTACCCAACTCTCGTTGGAAAAACATGACCAAGCAGGCAATACAAACCAATTCATTATTGTCAATAAACTCCTTACACATCTAATCTCTTTAGGCTAAGTGAGTAAATCTCTAGCATTGATTGATTCAAGCATTTCATCTACACCTCTCGGTGGTAAAACACCCTAGATCTAATCTCACCCTCTCGGTTTGTTGATAGCATTAAGAACACCAACCTAGAAAGGAATTTATAAAACATAAACAACCAAGCTAAGACATCCTAACCGATCAAGAACACAAAATCGTCTATCCCATCCCTAGAAACTTTGTTCCACTACTCAGATTCCATTGCAGAAAACATAAAAGCAAAGACAAACGAAAATTGCATTGTATTAAAAGATAAAATATAAGCAAAGATTATAAGAGTAGAAATCTAGAAAGATAGCAAAAATGTAAAATAAATCCTAACAAAGTAGAGAAAAAGTGTTTGAGTCGCTCAGGATCTCTCTCAGAAGCTCTCGCTCTCTGGTTTAAGGGTCTAGGGCGTGCTAGGGCAAGAAGAAGAAGAGGGGTTTATATATAGAAACCCATTTGACCTAGCTTCCCAGTCCTACCTAAGGGTCTGCTCGATCGGGTGCAAGAGGATGTGGTCGTGTTACCCCTCGGGTAGGTCTTTGGGTTGTTCTTCCTTCTCTTGGATCCTCCTCAATCGGGTTGGATTTCGGACTGTTCTTCCTGCTCAATAGCTCCTTCGGGTACATGCTCGGATTTGACCTTGTTTCACCCCATTTTAGGCTCTAAAGCACCTGTTTTTATCCAAAGTATGCAAATGCAAGAATGCAACACCCTAAATGGCCTAAATGCGAATTCCTACATTAACTCTTTTCTTTTCTATTTAAACCCCCTAGAATAAAACTACCCACATCCTTGATTTTAATTCTTTTTTTTTATATAATCCCTAAGGTCTAAACATTAAAATCTAGCTATTTTTTTTGTTTTTTTTTCTTTTCTAAGAGACTATAGCAAGTTTTTTTTTTCTCTTTTTTTTTTACTTAGAGACTTAGAGCTAATTAAATCGAACCTTAGGGACTTTCTTCTTTAATTTCTCTTTTATTCCTCAACCCAACCCCAAATAATCATGCTAACCACCTATCTTTCAAAACCGATTCTATTAGTTAGTCCAAATGATTCTAACTAAGCTAAATCAAGAGTCAGTTCTTTGTCGTTCTCAATACTCTCAAGGTTTCACAACCTATAGCACAATGAAAAGGCCTCACTCAACAATTCATAACAAGGTTTGAAAGAAAGGTTTGGGTTCAAGGGTAGGAAAAACAAATCGGGTTAAACGAAAAGATTGGTAAAAATGGAGTGCTAACCCGATTTTAGAGTTACCCTGAGCAAGTATTCAAATTCCATAAGCAAGACGATTTAAGTTCAAATTAAGTCCAATAATATAGAGGTGATTCAATGTTCAAGCAAGTGGAAGAAGCTTTCAAAAGACACAAGGTTTTAAACAAAGATTCTTCATTATTTCCAAAGATTGATCTAGCAACAATGAACTGTGATTCAGGGCTATAGCTTCAATCCTAAGGTTTGGCTTTAAACAAGATAGTTTTAATCATTGTCCCCTAAAATGCATATGCAACAATCCTATATGAAGCAATCTAGACTCAATCCTAATATGGAAATGCAACTACATGAACACTCTTGTTTTTTTTTTTTTTTTTTTTTTGAGTTTAAATTTTTCAAATTTTTTGGTTTTTTTTTTATGCAAATAGATGCAGACTCAAATAAATAAAACTAGCATGCAAAAATTTGAAATAAGAAAATAAAACACAATGTTATATACATTCTAGGACCCTCCCCCAAACTTAAATTACACAGTCCATGTGTAAATAAAAGTCTGAAAAGGAACCCAAGAATCACACAAAATAAAATAAAACTAAATGCAATGTTATTTACAAAGGTTGGATGAATGTGTTACTACATGGGTTGGTGAAGAAGGTGGTTGTAGCAGCCTTCATACTCGCCAATGTGTAGCCAGGGTCTTCACAGGCTTCAGCAGGCGCCGGGATTCTCTCATCAGAGATCTCGGTTATGTGCACGGACGACTTGCGCGGACCAGCATCCGAGGGGTTGATCGTGTAAGGCATTGCGTAGCTCATCGGGTAGGGCATCGGGTAGTACGATGGGTACGGTGGAAGAGGTCCGGAATGGTCACCCATGTGCATGCTCGCAGGGTACATCGCATACGGCATCGTGTATGGCATATGTTAAGGCGGAGGGAAAGGTCCTGAGTAATCACCCGAATGTGTGCTCGATGGAGGCATCGGATAAGGCATCGTGTACCCCATCGGGTTAGGCGTTGGATAGGCGTCTGAGTGGCTTCTCCGCGATCTTTCGGGTCTTGTGACATCCTCCTCAGCTTGGGGCTCGTAGGATGATGCTCTGTGAGGTTCTAGAGGTGCTAGTCCTCGAATTTCTCCTAGTGGTCCGCTCCTTCCCACCCATGTGAGTGCATATGCTGAAGTGGGAGCTGAGGCACAGCTTGCCTTGTCTTGCAGCTCCTTGATCTGTCCTCCCATTATCTTCACTGAGGCGGTAAGATCCTTCACTTTCGTCACCAGGAACTTTTTCATCCTCTTTAGCCATCCGATCCTCTTGTGAGCTTCCTTCACCCCAACAAGTTGCTTTTGAGAATCATAGTCTTCTGAGCTGTATCCCTGTCCTTGCCCAGTCGGCTCTTTCTCTTCAGCTTCGTATTCCTCCTCTGGATTGTACAGCTCCTCCAAAGGTAGTGTGAAGTCTATGTTGTCCCCTAGCCGGACTTTGGTGCACACGACGTTGGGTAGGATCATTTGGGCGGCTCCGGCAGCTGGATGGACAAACTTGAAGAGCAACATGCCATTTGGCCTCTCATAGGCCAAGAATCTCGCCAGTGTTAGGTACTCGATGTCCAGCTATCTCGGTTCATGTACCACTCCCTTCAAAGGCACATCGCAAGCTACCAAAATTGGTGTTACCAACCCGCCTATGGAGATCTCTCCAGCTCCATCTCTTCTCTCAGTTTTCATTTCCCATGACTTTAGGTAAAGGAACTGATCGAGCAGCACAAAGACCATACTAGTGTCTGCGGCATCTCCAACTAGCGGTGTACCATCCCTAGCATTGTCTAACACTCCACACAAGGCAATGTCTAGTAGCTAGAGCTCATGGTCATTCACATTCCCAGTCTCCTTTCTAGCAAAAAGAGTGCAGGCGAGGGACTTGTGAAAATACCTCAAAACAGGGCTCCTTATTTGAGCAGACTTGGAGCTTGTGTATTTGTAGGGGAGCTTGTCTCCTATTGTCAGCCATAGGGACTTCATCTCCTCCTTGCTCACCTCCATGTTCTCTCCACTCCCATCCTTGAAACCAAACAACTTCTCCATCTCCTTGAAGGTAAGCCGGTACTCCTTGTTGCGCATGGAGAAAGTGATGAACCTGATCTCCCCATCGGGTAGTAGGGTCGGGTGGTCCTCAAAGAAGTGTAACTGCAGCGTGGCAAGGAAGTGAGCCATCTCCTCCTCGTAGGCTTCAAGGTTAGCTCGCATCATCTTGCCCAGGTGGCACATCTCGAAAAGGTACTCGACATCCTTAGCGATCCCCAACTGTTTCATTGTTTCTCGGTGGGTGTAGCGGGTTCCTACAAAGCTCATCTTGCGGAGGACCTTGAAGAACTTGGCCGGAGTCTCCACCTCTTTCTGCTTCAGCCTCCGTGAAGCCTGACGTGTGCGTTCTCTCTGCTCCTCCTCTCGGTCACGGCTCTCCTCCTCTGTGTCTCGATCCTCTTCCTCAGCTGCTCTCTCGGCCACCTTCTCAGCCCTATCAGAGGCTGGTCTCTTCCCTCTTGCAACCGCAGGTCTTCTCCTTAACCGCGAGGTTTGGATCTCCTTTGGTTCTCCTCCACCGGCATCAGAATCGACCTCCATAGGATCAGTAACGGTTCCCTCGGACGTAGACAGGTCCCTACGTCGAGGAGATCGGCAAACATCACTCGCCACCGGGCTTGGTGAGCGAACTCGGGGGTCTGCACGATCGGTTGCTCGAGTACCGGATTGGGTGACGGATTGGGTTGAACATCGGGTTAGAGATGCAAAACTTCCAGCCAACAGCTGGGAATGCGGAACGTCTCCTCTTTCTTGGGATTCGCGAGGTTTGACGGCATCACCTCCGGTTCTAGCAGCGGCGGAGGTTGATCTGCTCTCCTTCTTTTGGTCGGTCTTCATCTTTGGTGCCATTGGTAAAATCCTTAAAAAGAAAGAAAAGCTAAACTCGAGATCAGTAGGGTTAGTTCTCGAAAATCTTAGAACACTCGAGTTTGAGAGAGAGAAGAAGTAAGAAGAAAGAAGTTTAAAACTTTTTAGCACTTATCGGTTTTGCCTTGGGGAAGAGAGAGTCCTCTTTAAATAGAAGTGGCTGCCGCTAGGGTTGTCAACTTGGGGCTGTGGAATTCGGACTCCACTCGCCACCCAAGTAGGAACACGATCAGGCGCATCGGGTACGGATTCGGGTAGAGTCTCGGGTTCCCCAAAATTTCCTTTTTTTTCTTTTTATTTTTTTATTTTTTTATTTTTATAATTGTAAATATGTAAAAATAGAAAATAAGATAAAATAAATAAATAAGAATTAAAACAAAATAAAGGATACCTTTGGGACTTCCTCCCAAGTGAGCTTGTTTTAAGTCACTAAGCTTGACTCTTCATGCTCTTTAAGCATGGATTTTAGGAGGGAGAGGTTCTGGAATCCTCTCCACTCGGACAGACTGGCTCAACCAATCCTCCTAATCTTGTCCTGGTTCCACAGCATATGTAGTGTTGACTTCTTTAAGATGTTTGACTCTTCTTTACTTTGTCTTGGTGGAAAAGACTTGACCATCAATAGTTGGCCTTTTAATTCCTTTCTTGACGCCAAACTCCATCTTGAAATGCTCCCCATGCTCAATTCTGATCTTGCCTTGTTTCACGTCAATCACTAGGATCAGTGGATCGTCCGGTTCCTTATCCATATCAAGGATCATAAAATCAGTATGAACTTCCACTCTTCTAACCTTGAGAGGCAAATTTTCCAGGATACCAATCGGATGTCTTATTGTTCTATCAGCTAGAACTAAATACAGAGTACTTGGTTTAAAACTGCTGAAATCCATCTTGTTAGCAACTGATAGCGGCATGATGCTGACTGAAGCTCCCAGATCGCACAAGCAATTGTTGAAAATCCTAAGACCTATTGAACATGGCAGAGTAAAAGAGCCGGGATCCTCCAATTTCTCCTCGATTCGCAGCTCAGGATCTAAGCACACTCCACTCCTCAATATTGCATTCCCAATTTCCTTGACAGCTTCCTTAACCTCAATCTCCAGCTGAGCTGCCTCCTTGGTGATTTCCTCTTGAAGTTCATGTGGTGGCAAGAGCTTAGGAGGTGGAGCTTTTCGCTTGGCCATACGCTCTGCAAGCGCCTCTAATTGGATGTCCAGAGCAGCATTGAACCTTTCCTCTAGTTCCCCTTCTTCTCCTACATGCAGTTGAGGTTGATTTGTCATCTGAACATCTACACGACGTATCATCCGATCACCATCATCGGGTGAGTCATCGGGTTCTTCCTCGGGTGGTTCTCGAACCAGTGCTCGATCGTCAACTTGATCTGTCTCCTCGGGTGAAGGCTCGGGTTCATTCTCGAATATGTAGTACTGGGACTCATTCATCCCATAATGATCCATATCCTCCCCATCTTGAACATCATTGTCCTCGGTGAGGTAGTCCTCATAATCATCATCAAGGAAAATGGCTTGGGCAGTGGCGTAATCCTTTGGGTTCTTAACAGCTTTACCTAGAAGCTCGTTAATCTTTGGAGGTGGTTGGTTGTTGTGGTGGCCCTCTAGGTACCTCAGCTTAATGTTGAGGGAATCATACTTGGCAGTCAAGGCGTTGTATCCAGAATCGATCTTGTTGCTCATCTCTGCAAACCGTTTTACGTTGTCCATAGCAGCCGAGGCCTGATTTTGAATCATCTGATGAATTAGGCCACATAGGTCAGCTTCTTGGGATTGGTTCTGCAGGCCTTGTTGTTGTTGGAATCCAGGTGGTGCAATGGGTTGGTGGTAGTTACTAGAATACTGCTGCTTAGGAGCATAGCCTTGATTATATTGGACAAAAGGCTTTTGCTGGACCTGGTTCCCTTGAACTGCTGATTAGTAGATTTGGTCTTGAGGATTGGCAACATTTGGGTTACAGTATGACAAATTCGGATTCGGCTTGTAGTTGTTATACCCTTTGTTGTAACCTACTTGGTTGTTTATGTAGTTCACATCCTCTAGCTGAACATTATCCCCATCTTGTTGTAAAAACTGCTCTTCCTCTGAGATTGCATGAACATGCTGCTGCTGGTTGAGGAGCTTATCGAGCTTGTAATTGAGGGCTTTCATGTCCCTCTTGTACTTGGCATCTTCCTCTCCAGTAGATCGCACAGTGCGATCGTACTCCTCATTGTAATGCCCATCAGATTGAACCAAGTTCTCCACTAGATCCCAACCTTCATCAACATCCTTGTTGAGGAAGTTACCATTGCTTGTGGTGTCCAACAACATTCGTATCTTAGGGACCACTCCTCGGTATAGTGTACTTAGCAATGAAGCATTGCTGAAACCATGATGAGGGCATCTGGTAGTGTATCCCTTGAAACGTTCCCCCTTGAAACGTTCCCAAGCTTCACTGAACGTTTCATTGTTCTTCTGAACAAAGCTGGAAATGTAATTTCGCAGCCTTGCGATTCTGGAGTTGGAGAAGAATTTGGCTAGAAACGCCTTCTTGCACGCTTCCCAAGTGGTGATGGACTCCTTGGGGAGTGATTTCTCCCAGATGTATGTTTTGTCTCCTAAAGAGAATGGGAAAAGCCGGAGTTTGAATCCATCTTCACTAACTCCATTGATCTTGGTTAGGCTATAGAGCCTATCAAACTCATCTAGATGGTCCAATGGGTCCTCCATTGGCAATCCATGAAACTTGTTGCTTTGTATCATCTGGATGAGACTACTCTTTATCTCAAAGTTGTTGTTCTAAAAAGCAGGTGGCACAATGCCATGTCTTTGAGTGTGAGTAGATGGAGCATATCCTGCTCCTATGTTGGTCCTTGCTTGAGGAGCTGGTGGACCGTTCTGATTATTCATTGTTTCCTCAATTGTTGCTGGTTGCGGTTGTTGAACTTGTTGTTGACGGGGTAACCTTGGTCTGTCGATGTTGTCGATGAAAGGACTCAAGTTCTGGCTACCCTTGGATCGTGTTTGCATGCACAATCAGCTGACCGAGTGAGTACACAAAGGTCAACTCGATCCAGGTGATCGAGTGACTGGTCGGGTGGGTGCGGGTTGTACCTGAAATGCAAAACAAACAAGCACGAAAGTAAACAAGTCAACTCCGAACCAAAGTATAAAATAGAACTTGATCTAGCAAGTGCTGAAATCTTAAACTTGGCAAATTAAATCCAACCAAATGGCAACGACGCCAAATTGATAACAGGATTTTCACCCAGGGTATCAATTCCCTATGCAGTTGTAGTACAAAGGGTTATCAATCCAAATGGTTGTTATGCTAGCAGATGAGATATGTTCAGAATTATGCAGGTCAAGCTAGGCAAGAAATGGTTTTGATCTAACAATCCTAAAAGAAATAGAAGAAAGCAAATAAATGAGAACCACACGACCTAAGCACTCGATGCAAGCATTCGAGTACAGGATCGGGTGGGGTGATCAAGTAAGCAAGAACAATATGAACAAATCGAAGGTATACTCGAAGCAGGTGATCATGTACCTGTTCGAATAAGGGGTTGAGTGATGAATAAAAATGTAAGCAATTAAAATACGAAAGCTTCTAAGGATGGGGTAATCGACTCCTAAGTGTTCCTGACCAGTACGGATATCCTACATGCCTCAAGCAAATATTCCTTAGACAATGAATCTCTAAAATCTTCTTAAAACACTCTCGTGATAGAAACAATCAACCTTGATCACTTCCCTACCCAACTCTCGTTGGAGAAACATGACCAAGCAGGCAATACAAACCGATTCATTATTGTCAATAAACTCCTTACACATCTAATCTCTTAGGCTAAGTGAGTAAATCTCTATCATTGATTGATTCAAGCATTTCATCTACACCTCTTGGTGGTAAAACACCCTAGATCTAGTCTCACCTTCTCTGTTTGTTGATAGCATTAAGAACACCAACCTAGAAAGGAATTTATAAAACATAAACAACCAAGCTAAGAGATCCTAACCGATCAAGAACACAAAATCGTCTATCCCATCCCTAGAAACTTTGTTCCACTACTCAGATTCCATTGCAGAAAACATAAAAGCAAAGACAAACGAAAATTGCATTGTATTAAAAGATAAAATAGAAGCAAAGAGTATAAGAGTAGTAATCTAGAAAGATAGCAAAAATGTAAAATAAATCCTAACAAAGTAGAGAAAAAGTGATTGAGTCACTCAGGATCTCTCTCAGAAGTTCTCGCTCTCTGGTTTGAGGGTCTGCGGTGTGCTAGGGCGAGAGGAAGAAGAGGGGGGTTTATATATGGAAACCCCTTTGACCTAGCTTCCCAGTCCTGCCCGAGGGTCTGCTCAATGGGGTGCACAAGGATGTGGTCGTGTTACCCCTCGGGTAGGTCTTCGGGTTGTTCTTCCTTCTCTTGTATCCTCCTCGATCGGGTTGGGGTTCAGACTGTTCTTCCTGCTCAATAGCTCGTTCGGGTACATGCTCGGATTTGACCTTGTTTCTCTCCATTTTAGGTTCTAAAGCACCTGTTTTCATCCAAAGTATGCAAATGCAAGAATGTAACACCCTAAATGGCCTAAATGCGAATTCCTATAGTTAATGACCTAAAAATGCTAAGGTAAAGGTATTAACAATGCGAAATATGGACAAAAAATGATGCTTAAAACATGTAAATTTGAGAGTTATCATACAGTATAAATGACTGTTCTTGGTGTGTTTTGAGTTTGTTATAGTATCTAAGGTTGTTTTGTATTCTACAATGTATCTTCCTTGATATGATTTATTATGAATGGTAATGTAACTTTGTTGTGAATTTTTGTATACAGTCAGTGAAGGACACCGACAAAAATCCAGTTAGCGACCGGAACCAATGAAACAGTCAGTTAACTCTCTCATGTAAAATTGTTTCTGAAATCTCATGTGTTTGTTCTTTCCAAGATTTAATCTAATTCACCAAGTGGTTTGGTTCACTATTTATATTGGTCTGCAATCTTTGGATGCGGTGTTCCAAAGGGGCAGCTTTTATAGAAAAGTGATTGAGAAGATGGTTCAAACAACACTAGACATATGGAGGCAATACAAATGAAGGCAATACAAATCCTAATAGTTAAAGCTTCTTCCTTGATTCAATTCTTTTCTCTGTTTCTTGACGAGGTTCAATAAGAAAGAAAGAAAATAATCTGAAGAAGGAAGATAAGAACCATATATAACCTTGGCTATGATTCTTGTCTGGGTTAAAGTTCCAATCTGAAACCTTTAATATCCTCGTTACAAGAAATAGAGACCAAAGCATCTAATACTCTAACTCTAAGAATCAATTTATGAATCGATGAACTAAACTAACACATCGAGATTCTTATATACAGTCTAACAATCAATCAATCAATGAACTACATCAACAGATGCAGATTCTTCAACAATCAATCGATGAACTCCAAATTTTAAACCAAACAACAAGATAAAAGAGACTAACCTTTGAATGAGTCTTAGACATTTTGGAAAGCGGAGAGCCCGAAGATGAAGAGAAGAAATTTAGAGAATCCAGGTTGATAGATTGTGAATTGCATAATTTATATAGGAAAAAAATCCAGGTTTGGATATATATGGGTACTAATTGGTTATCCAAGGCTCCTTACAGAATGGCTCCAGCAAAGACAGCAGAGCTGAAGAAGCAGCTAGAGGATTTGTTGAGTAAGGAATTCATCCGTCCTAGTTTATCACTGTGGGGAGCACTGGTGTTGTTTGTCAAGAAGAAGGATGGGAGTTTCCGGTTGTGTATTGATTACATGGGTTTGAACCGGGTCACTGTGAAGAACAAGTACCCTCTTCCGAGGATCAATGAGTTGTTGGATCAGCTGAGGGGTGCTACTTGGTTCTCCAAGGTAGTTCTGACGTCGGGTTATCATCAGATACCGATAGATGAGGCAGATGTGAGGAAGACTGCATTCAGGACGAGGTATGGGCATTATGAGTTTGTGGTGATGCCTTTCGGGTTGACTAACGCACCAGCAGCGTTTTTGAGATTGATGAACAGTGTGTTTCAGGAGTTCCTGGATGTATCTGTCATCATTTTCATCGACGATATCCTGGTTTATTCTAAGAGTCCTGAGGAGCATGCAGTGCATTTGAGGGCAATTCTGGAGAAGCTACGGGAGCAGAAGTTGTTTGCTAAGTTGAGCAAGTGCAGTTTTTGGCAGCGTGAGATGGGTTTTCTGGGTCATATTGTGTCTGCAGATTTAGTTTCTGTAGATCCGGAGAAGATTTACGCTATCAGAGATTGGCCTAGACCGCAAAATGCCACAGAGATCATGAGTTTTCTGAGATTGGCAGGTTACTACAGGAGATTTGTGCAGGGGTTTGCGAGCAGAGCACGTCCTATGACTAAGTTGACAGGGAAGGATGTTCCTTTTATTTGGTCACAGGAGTGTGAGGAAGGCTTTGCAAGCCCGAATGAGATGTTGATTACTGTGCCAGTGTTGGCTTTGCCTGAGCAGGGAGAATCCTATGTGGTTATACAGATGCATCTAGAGTTGGTTGGGTTGTGAGTTGATGCAGCATGGGAAGGTGATTGCCTATGCTTCGCGGCAGTTGCAGAAGCATGAGGAGAACTATCCTACTCATGACTTGAAGATGGGTGCTATAGTTTTTGCCCTGAAGATTTCGAGATCATATCTTTATGGTGCAAAGGTACAGGTGTTTACAGATCATAAGAGTCTAAAGTATATATTCACTCAGCCTGAGCTGAATTTGAGGCAGAGGCGGTGGATGGAGCTTGGGCAGACTATGATTTGGATATAGCCTATCATCCTGGTAAGGCTACCTTGGTTGCAGATGTTCTGAGTTGGAAGAGGGTAGCTTCGGCTCTGGAGCAGGAGATGGAGTCTCTCAGAGGAGAGATCGGTGCGTTGACTTTGTGTGCTGTGTCTCAGGAACCGTTGGGTTTGGAGGCGGTTGATAGAGCAGATTTTCTGAGCAGGGTGCGGTTGGCTCAGGAGAAGGACTTGGGGCTGGTGAATGCCTCAAAGGATGTGGATTCAGAGTATCAGGTCTCAGATAATGGTACTATCTTGGTGCACGATCGGGTTTGTGTGCCCAAGGATGAGATTTGAGGCAGGAGATCCTGAGAGAGGCTTATGGGAGCAAGTTTTCTATTCATCCAGGAGCGACTAAGATGTACCATGATCTCAAGAGGTACTATCATTGGGTCGGGATGAAGAAGGATGTATCTAGTTGGGTCGCGAGGTGCGACGTGTGTCACCTAGTGAAGGCTGAGCAGCAGGTTCCACGAGGGTTACTAAAGAGTCTTCCCATTCTAGAGTGGAAGTGGGATATGATTACTATGGACTTTGTGGTGGGTTTGCCAGTGTCCATGATGTTTGATGCTATTTGGGTCATTGTGGACCGGTTGACTAAGTCAGCACATTTTCTGGCCATTAAGAAGACTGATGGAGCAGCGGTCTTGGCTAAGAAGTATGTGAAGGAGATAGTCAGGTTGCATGGGGTGCCAGCGAGCATTGTGTCTGATAGGGATTCCAAGTTCACTTCGGTGTTCTGGAGAGCGTTTCAGGCAGAGATGGGCACTAAGGTGCATATGAGTACAGCTTATCATCCCCAGACAGATGGACAGTCAGAGAGGACGATCTAGACGCTGGAGGATTTGCTGAGAATGTGTGTGTTGGATTGGGGAGGCCATTGGGCAGATCACTTGAGCTTGGTAGAGTTTGCTTACAATAACTGTTATCAGGCAAGTATTAAGATGGCTCCTTATGAGGCTTTGTATGGGAGGTCGTGTCGTACACCGTTATGCTGGACTCAAGTGGGGGAGAGGAGCATTTACGGGGCAGATTTTGTTCAGGAGACCTCAGAGAAGATTTGGGTTCTCAAGCTGAACATGAAGGAGGCTTAGGATCGGCAGAGGAGTTATGCCGATAGGAGGAGGAGAGATCTTGAGTTTCAGGTAGGAGACAGAGTGTACCTCAAGATGGCCATGTTGCAGGGTTCGAACAGGTCATTGACAGAGACTAAGTTGAGTCCGAGGTATATGGGTCCATTTAGAGTGATTGAGCGTGTTGGACCACTGGCTTATAGACTGGGGTTACTGAGGTTATGCGTGCATTCCATAAGTTTTTCCAAGTTTCTATGTTGAGAAAGTGCCTCTGTGAGGATGATCAGTTGTTAGCTAAGATTCCAGAGGATCTTCAGCCTAACATGACTTTGGAGGCGAGACCAATGAGGGTTCTCGAGAGGAGGATCAAGGAACTTCAGAAGAAGAAGATTCCTTTGATGAGAGTCCTCTGGGAATGTGATGGTGTTGAGGAGCAGACTTGAGAGCCTGAGGCGAGGATGAAGGCAAGGTTTAAGAAGTTGTATGAGAAGCAAGCCGCGACTTGAGCTTGTCTAGCCTGGTCCCATCTGTAATCCGTGGCTGAAGCGGGAATGGAGTATTCCAGCCCATATCTCTTGTTTACTTGGTCGCTTGGGGTGGTTGGTTGTGCGACTAAGTAACAAGATGAGGTGGTGCTCGGGGTACAAAGTTTCCGTGAGGTGGGGTTTTTGGAGGAAAGTTTCCTAAAATAGAAGTTTCCAAAAGGGGAAAGTGCTAAAAATGGAAAGTTTTATGTGAGTTAGAATTTGTCCATTTTAGTGGAGAGAGCCTTGGAGGGGCTTGTGAGGCCTTAGTGGCTGACTTTTTAGTCATTGTGTGGTCTTAGTGGCGGTCTTTTGAGACATTGTGTGGCCTTTATGGCGGGCTGTTTAGCCTTTGTGGCGGGCCGTTTAGCGAGAGTGCCTGTTTAGGCGGTTCTTCGGGACATATGGTCTTTGTAACGGTCATTCGGGACAGATGGTCTTTGTGACGGTCCTGTTTAGGACATTTGTTTGGCCTTGGTGGCGGTCCTGTTTAGGACATTTGTTTGGCCTTGGTGGCGGTCCTGTTTAGGACATTTTTTTGGCCTTGGTGGCGGTCCTTTTTAGAACATTTGTTTGGCCTTTTTGGCGGCCCTTGTGGCAGTTAGATGATCCATGTGTGGTCATGAGGTATCCCAGTGAGGGGATATATGGTTGGTAGGACATTGAGATGTCTTTCGCGAGCCACAAGAAGGAAACCTGGATAGGGATAGGACTCAGACGTGTTCAGAATTGTTTGCTCGCGTCTCTTGGGAAACTTAGGTTCTCCTAGTACTGCCATATTCTGAGACTTTGTGGCTTGGGAGTATGGTTGGTATATCGACTTCGGATGATGATCCGGGGGCGCGCTGTAGGGTGGCAACCCGAGAGACGAGTATTGGATTTTTCCTTATGTATTATGGCATGCGAGCTTAGGCCCGATGAGTAGCCAACATTATGGCATGCAGACTTAGGTCTGATGAGGAGCCAATAAAAACTCAAGGTTTAGGCCTATGAGTAAAGGAAAGTCCAAAAGTCGAGAGCAAATAATGTGTGGAGTGTGAGTCTATCGCCTAGAGGTGACCTTTGCTGATGGTTGTTCAAAATTCGAGGACGAATCTAGTTTGGTGGGGGAGAATTGTAACACCCGCGAATCGAAATCCTGGTTTGGGGATTGCATCGGTCGATGCAGAAGGTGCATCGGTCGATGCAGGTTCAGTTTTCTGCGTTTTGACGTAAGTGAAACGCTGCGTTTTGGGCAAAAGGAAGAGGAAAACCCTTAAGTCTATTCTTTTGTCTCATTAGTCGACTTTGGCCGTTTTTGAGAGAGACAAAGGAGAGAAATAGTGTTCTTGGTGTTTTTGGTGATTTATGTGGGTTTGTGGCGTTCCTGGTTAGATCTGAGGCTTAGAACGTTGTAGGAGCTTGCTAGGAGTGTTCTATTGCTTGTTTGAGGTTCAGATTCTTCTGTGGCAAAGGTAAGTGCAGGACCATGGCTTATCTAAGTTAGAGCTTCTATGATCTGTGTGTTTATGTGTTGTTAGGCTTGTTAGATGGTTATTTGGGACGTTAGGAAGCTTTCTTGTGGCTTGGAATCGAGTTTTGTGGTTGCAGGAACAAAGATTCGGCGAGAAGCTTCGAGGAACACGATGCTCGGCATGTTGCATCGGTCGATGCACTTTGTGCGTCGGTCGATGCAAGTGCGAGGACGACGCGTAAAACCTAAGGTTTTCGTGTTATGTCGAGCATGCGTCGGTCGATGCAGTGCGAGTGTCGGTCGATGCATGTGTAACTTGCATCGGTCGATGCATCCCTTGTGTCGGTCGATGCATCTCCATGTGGTGTCGGTCGATGCATGTTGGTGTTGGTCGATGCAGAGTCCTGGTTTGTTATTTGTTGTTTGTTGATTGTTGGTTGATGGTTAGAGATGTCTCTATTGCTTGTTTGTATAGCCCAGTAGATGGGAGGATTGCCTTACTGAGTGTTTATAAAAGACTCATGCATTGCAATTTGTGTTTGTGGTGCAGGTAAAGGCAAAGTATGATCGTGAAATCAAGGCAATGAAGAGGAGGATGTGCTAGGGACTCGATTGGATGTTGTCTGGCATTGTTAGGTTGTTAGAATTGGGTCTTTAGAACTTGCTAGGTTGATGGTTCCTTGTTTCCTGTTGTTTTGATATTGGAATGGTTATGTCTTGGAGATTGGTTATTTTATTATTGGATATTGGTTTTGGTATTGATTATTTTCGATGTTGATTGTGATTTTGGTTAGGTGGCTAGTGGGTATGGGACCAGTAGTTGTAGTTTATTTATTATTATTTTTTATTCTTTACTATTTATTATTTATTTTTAAAAAAATCGGGTCGGGTCGTTTCAAATAGGACAAAGTTGAAAGCAATATTTTTGAATAAATTATTTTGTTAGATAAGTAATATGAGATGATCTATGTTTATATAGAAGTGAGTATTTATATTTTTAGAAATTAATAATTTACTGTATATTTTCCTTAATCCATTTTCTATTTTTTGAGAAAATTTCTTCCAATGAGCTCATTATTTTTTTTTTAAAATGATTGCTTCTCACTTTCTTGTAAGACACATTATGTTTAGTTGATCTAGTGTTATATAATTTCTGTTGTTATCTTGCATTTGTTTATTCATCTTTTTTTTATGCTACTTGTCGAGCAAATTAATAGAAATAATAATAATACCATGAGAAATTTGTTAAACTCAAAAACCTTAGTTATTATGCATAAGAAACTTTGTTAACACTTCAAAGTCAAAGATTGCGTAGTATGCATTATGAAATTGAGAAACGAAACAAAATTCAAAGAAACAACGACGAAAACACATGGTAATATCTAGGAATCTTTTTATATAGTTTCTTCGATTAGACAACAAATAAATTGCCTTCGAGACTTTTTCAAGAACAATGATGTGTCAAACAAAAGGTTAATAAAAAACAAAGAATAAATTTTAACCAATAAAGACAAAGCTAGTCGAAATTATTTTGTTTGATGAAAAATATGTCATCATTTCTCGGCTTATACAAAGGGGTGTATTTGCAATCCTTTTCCTTTTAGGATTAACAAAGTTTTTTTTAATATAACAAGAATACAATTATCTTATGCATCGTTTAATCAAGCTTGAAAACTGTGATTTCTGATCGTTAAAATTGACATGTGTCAAGATGTGATGTGTTACTAACTTTGATATGTGATTTCTGATCGTTAAAATTGACACGTGTCACGACCTGATGAATGACTAAATTGGATATTTAATCGTTAAAACTAACACGTGTCACAATCTGGTGAGTTACTAACTTTGATAACTAAACTTTATATAATAAAATAAGATTCACCCCCGATCCGAACCAGGTTTTTTCGGTTCAGTTCCAATACGGGTATTTCAGATTAGGTATTTTGTCGACGCCTACTCTACACCTTCTTTTATAAAATATTCAATTTAGTTGTAGCCAGCCACCCACAAAATATCAGATTTGTATTCTTCCCGTTTGATATATCAACTCTCTATTATTGATACAATATATATACAAACTAGCAAATCTTTAGTTCCCATCTTTGGAAGCAGAGTCTGAGAGTATCGTCGAAAACTCTCTGAGCATATAAGATTTTCCAAAGCAACAACTGTAGCTACAAACTCATTAGGTTATGCTAGGGTTTATATATCTTCTCTCGGGCTGTTTATATATCATTCGTAAGTTACGCTAGATTGTCTCCCACGATCGATGATGTAAAATGACAAAATCTATTATTCATACGAACCGCCGAGGTGATGAGGTTTCTGTTATAACGGTATTACTATTAACCACTGAGGTCGTGGTGAAGGTTTTTTTTTTTTTTTTTCCTTTTTTCATTTTTTAATTATATTCAAAAATCTTAAATCTAATCTTTTTAATGATCAAATTTAATCACAAAAGCAACATCAAATCATCATTTTATTTTTTTGGAACAAACAAACCACAATTTTATGAACACTACTCTTTTCATCACAAATAGCCTATTACACCACAGCACAAGTTGACGTTTTTTTCCAAAGATTGAAATATAGTATAAAATGTTATAGTTGTATTTTTTTGGATTTTTTTAAATTTTTTAGACAGTATTTAGTTTTAATATTGCTGTTTTTAGCTATAAATTTACATAAATGTTTTTGAATTTGACACACATATATTTATATATGTATATATATTTGGAGACATTTAGCAAATAAATCATGCAGTTGAAACCTATTTACTAGCATGCCACTGGCATCAAATAATTAATTTTAAAAATAAATTAACTCTACATATATTCAATTTTCTTTTTGTAGAAACTAAGTGTTTTTAAAGGTAACAAGCATAATTGCAAATGCCATTAATTTCGGTGCAATTGTTCTAAATAATTGCAAATGCCATTAATTTTGGTGTAATTATTTTACATAAATTGTGACTTTAAACAATCATTCAGAAAAACTAACTGTATGATTTTAAAAGGTAA
The DNA here is from genome assembly GCF_030686135.1 of Camelina sativa. NCBI lineage: Eukaryota > Viridiplantae > Streptophyta > Magnoliopsida > Brassicales > Brassicaceae > Camelina > Camelina sativa. Next base: position 24,802,371 of record NC_141890.1, on the reverse strand, counting down.
CAAACATATTTACTATTCAATTTGATATCTTAATCAAGGAATGATAATAAAATATAAAAGATATTGCTTGCTCACAAATTTATTATTGTTAAATAATTAAAACTAATCCTCCTGATCCTTTTGATACGCTATATATTTTGGTGTAATTATTAGTAAAAAAAAAGAACACATTATACTAGAACGATAACACGACAAAAATTTAATTTTACGCTTCTCTCTATTTTAGATAATTTTTTTTTATAGATTTTGTAATTCTTCGTATGTTGATTATTGATTGACAATGTTGGTGTAATTGTTCTAAATAATTGCAAATGCCATTAATTTTGGTGTAATTATTTTACATAAATTGTGAATTTAAAAATCATTCAGAAAAACTAATTGTATGATTTTAAAAGGTAGCAAACATATTTACTATTCAATTTGATATCTTAATCAAGGAATGATAATAAAATATAAAAGATATTACTTGCTCACAAATTAATTTTTATTACATAATTAAAACTAACCCTCCTGATCCTTTTGATACCCTATATATTTTGGTGTAATTATTAGTAAAAAAGAAGAACACATTATACTAGAACGATAACACGACAAAAATTAATTTTACGCTTCTCTCTATTTTAGATATATTTTTTATAGATTTTGTTATTCTTCATATGTTGATTATTGATTGACAATGTTAGTGTGTTGTTGTCGATGGTAAATAAAGTGCCAAATTTCAAAATAGATTTACTTCTAACAATTTTTTTTTGTGTGTTCTGAATTTATTTTTGTGTATTTGTGACTTTATTATCAAGAATAAGATGCAAGCACAAAAGATGTGGCATTTAAGTTATTTTGTTATCCCAAAGCCTCTTAAAAGTGTAGTTATGCCGTGTCTATCTCGCCAAAGAAAACCAGATCAACAACTATTATAACCCATGTATGTATATATTAATGTGATATATTGCTGAAAATCCAAAAATATCAGGTTATATAAATATAATTATTATCTATAAAGTACCAAAATCATGAAAATACTAATGAGTCTTTTAGTTATTTTATTTGATCTCTCATGTATCAAATAAGATATAAGTTTTAAGAAAACATTTAGCTGTAAAAGTTATATTTTACTTGATAAAAATTTTAAAAAAATGATTTGATCAAAAGTGACTTTAAGTCTCACATACTATTTTTACTTTCATGGATTTCGTATGATGAGTTTTTGAGGATTAAAAATCTTTGAACATGTTGCGTGACCCGCCTAGCATGGCGGGTTTGAACTATAGATACAACACTAAAACTATTAGTTTATTCATATACTATAGATTTTTAATCATAGCTTAGAAAATTAACTTATAAATTATTTAGTATAGAAACTACAAAAAACTACACATACTATGACATATTCTTAATATAAAAAAAACAATTGTATACACATAAAAGTATACACTAACATACCATATAGACATATACTTCTATTTAATTCTAAAAAACAAAACTAAGTATGTTAAAATTTTATATTCTATCTAATAACAAATATAATGTAATTAGGTTCTAAACTGTATAAAACGTAAGAAGAAGAAAAAATATTCTAAACAAAATTATAAATTAATTAAAAAAAAATTAATTAATTGGAAATTTGAAAACTAAGTATATGGAAAATTAGTATTTAAAATACAATAATTTATAATTTAGTCATGCGGTACACCGCGGATTAAAATCTAGTATACTAGTATTACTACATGTAGGGTAAAAGATTCACTTATTGTTGTATTAATCTGTATTACTTTGTGATTTTGACCCCAAAAGAAAATAAAATCTGTATTACATATGACAATATAAGAGTCAGCCCAATTATTTTTACCAAACAAATATTAACGAGTAATTTTATAAAGCTTTATAAAACTTAGCTTAACACAAAATCTCATTAAACCAAAATATGCAAAATGCTAAGAACTATTTTTCTTTGCTTTTAACAGAAATGTAGAGAGCAAAAAAAAAACTGATGTTCTTTACCAGTAGCAATGATTTCATTTTTATACACCAAACTGTTATAAGAAATAGAAAAGTTTTTAGTTGTAAGAAATGATATTTTAAAACCAATGACGCCATGCACAAACCAAAATTATGCAAATACTTTGAATACATTTTCAATTTTACATCAACGAATTCAACACTCTTCCAACCACAACATGAAATTTAGGATTATCAAATTTAGCTGATGGTTTGTTTAGTTAATTAATTCTGCATTTTTTTTTTACAACTTGGGGCTCTATTAGTTAGAAGTAACCGGACGCGGTGAATTCGGTGTTGTCGGAACATATTAACGGGACTTCAGTTCCTCTCATGTTCGTATGTAATTTGTATTTTTTTTTTTTTTTTGAATAAATCGTAGGAGTTAATTGTCTCCTCTCCTTTACCAAAAAAAAGTACCTTGCAATAACTCAACCTTTTAGTATATAAATAGATTGGTGAAAAAAATTTAAAATATTTAATGATTTATATTTTACAAATAAAATAGCATTTTACATAAGTTTAAGCACATATTATATCTACGGCTTTAATTTGAAAATTTATAATATATGAAAATGTTGTTTGTTTTTACATCGTTTAGTTTTCGAATTGTAAAACAAAATATAGCTAATATAAATAAAATCTTTATATACTTTATTATTTGGATGGAATATTTAATTTTGGAAAGTTTATATATAAAAGCTTTATTTAATTATGAAAATTTTAATTTTTGATTAATAAGAATATAAATTATTTGAAGAAAAGGATAGAAGCACTTGAAAAACAGTTTACCCATGCATGTTAATCTTAAAGACTTAGGAGGTGGTGTATTGAAATGTCAAGTTTATCTTCGTACAAGAACATAAGAAAATTGAAAGTAATAAAACACAGTTGCAATGTATCAGAAGTTAAAAACACCAAAGATCTTCTATCACTCGTTGCAAGGGATGATAGTCTTCTTACCACAGAAACGGGATTTTGTTTTCTATCTTTCTTGTAGAAGTTTGTCTTCGTAACTGGAATTATATTAAAAAAAACCCTTGTTATCTCTCAATGTCATACCAAAAACTTCACACAATGTGCTCTTCACTAAAAAAATTTAAAAAAAAAAAAAAAAAAAAATCAGAAGACAAATAGTTAAATCCCAATCCGTTACCAAAGCTTCTCCACGAGGTTGTACCTAATTAACAAAAATAATAGCGTTAATTTGCTGTGCCGTTATGACATCAAAACTATATAAATATGTTAGAAAAACAATGCTCCATATGGAAAATCAGTTACCTGGGATGGAAAGGGTAAGGAGCCATCTCGGCCACGTCAAGAAAAATCTCACAACTATGCAAATATTCACCGTTCTTCGTGTCCAGTGCCTATAACATAAAAGATTTAATTAGCAATTGCAATTTCAAATAACTATTTGTATATTTTTGTATATACACTACTTTTTAAATGACTACTCCAGTACTTTTCATTACTACTATAAACTACGCCCACCTTCTCTGCTTCGTTAGCAGAAGCAAACTCAACAAAACAACAGCTCACATGCCTACCCTCATGATTTACAAAAAGTTGAACACGAACAACTTCTCCAACATCTTTGAAGAAATCGATGCTGTAAAAATGGAGGATAAAATATAATTCATGAAAAACTTACTCCAAAAACGAATGCAAAAATAAAGGTGAAACTTCTATTTTTGGTATTATTCTATGTCATGGATTAGAGAAATTGGAAACAAAGAGCGTCTTTTTTCTTGCGGAAACGGCCTAAATTTAAGAGCAAAATGTGTTAGCACGACTCTCAAGGACTTAAAAATTGCATTAAAACAAAAAAAAAATTCATCCCCATAATAAGTTACCTCTCGGCATTGTGGCAACACTTGTGTTATTAAACACTCACTAACATTTCTTCTAAGCCTGACATATTAAGATAATAAGAGCAGTTACCTCAACCAAATTGGGAATTTCATTAAGTCCTTCCACTACCTCATCTTCATCTATCCGAAGGATTTCTCGTCGAAGATAGTCTTCATACCTGGTAGAATATCAAAACCCCTAGTGATCTCTCTCCACGATACAAAAAATGTCACCAAATGTGCTCTTCATAACAAACTCAAGACGCAAACAGTTAAATCCCTTACCAAAACTTGTAATCTATGCAATACCTAAATATCAAAATTAATAGCGTTAGTCTTCAGTAACGGCATCAAAACTCTAGCAATAAGTTACAAACCAGTGTTACATAAACAAATCTCCAAAACATGTAAAATCAATTTACTTTGGTCGTGGACGACATGGAGCTGTCTTAGCCACATCGAGATAAATCTTGGAATTGTGCAAATATTCACCGTTCTTTGTTTCCAGCACCTACATTATAAAAGAATATTTCATCAGCAATTATACTTTCAAATAACTTGCATATTTTTTTCATCACAAGTATACACTTCTTTTCAAATTAATACTAAAACAGATTTCATCACCTTCACTGCTTCATAAGAAGAAGCAAACACAACAAAGCCCCAGCCCCTATGCTTGCCCATGTTGTCTACAACAAGTCGAACATGAACAACTTCTCCAACATCTTTGAAGAAATTGATTCTGTAAAAAATGGAGGATCAAATATCAGTCATGAAAAAGTTGCTCCAAGAACAAAAGTGGAAATTTAAGGTCCTGTAATGAAAACTTGCATATCTGTTATTTTGGTTTGGGGAGAGAAATTGGCAACCAAGAGTGTTTTTTCTCTCACAGCAATAGCTTCCTGAATTTTAAAAGCCAAGTGTGTTAGAACGACTGTTAAGGAGAAAACGACTTAAATTGCATAAAACAAAAACGATCCATCCCCAAACTAAGTCATCCTTCGACTCTGTGGGAATAGTTCTGTCACTAAATGCTAAGTGTTTCTTCTGAGCCTGACATGTACTGAAGACAGTAAGGACAGATACCTCAACAAAACCGGTAGTTACATCATTTCTTTTCATCAAGAAAATCCGATGACCGTGCAAATATTTTCTATTATCTACCAGCGCCTACGGTATAAAAGATTAGCCAGCAATCATACTATTCAAATAACTACTTGTATTTTATTTTATTTTCATCTCAAGTAAACACTACATTGATATTTGATACCTAAAAAAAAGGTATACTCTATACATTTCAAATTACTTTAATACTATTTTTATCATTATTACAAAACTACTCTCACCTTCTTTACTTCTAAGGAGAAGCAAACTCAACAAAGCCACAGCTCAGATGCTTACCCTCGTGGTTTACAACAAGTCGAACACTTAAAACTTTTCCAACAAAATTGAAGAAACGTATGCTGCAATAGTGGAGGATAAAATATCAGTCATGTAAAACTTACTCCGAGAGGGAGAATACAAATTTAAGTTCTTGTAATGAAAACTTACATAGCTGTTATTTTAGTTTGTGGAGAGAGGTTGGCAACAAAGAGAGTGTATTCTGTTCCGGCAGCTTCCTGAATTTAACAGCCAAGTGTGTTAAAACAATTCTCAAGACTAAAATTGCATTAAAAAGAAGCCCATCAGAAGATGCATCCCCAAAAGAGTTCTGTTATTAAACACTGAGTGTTTCTTCTGAGCCTAACAAATTTTGAAAATAATAAGAACAGGTATGTACCTTAACAAAATCAGGAGGTGTCACATCTTCTGTCGGAAGACTTTCTTGTCGAAGGGCGTCTTCGTACCTGGAATATCAATAACCCTAATGATCTCTCCATGTATACCAAAAAATTCACCCAATGTGCTCGAGATAACAAACTCAAGATGCAAATTGTTTAAATCCCTTACCCAACCTTGTGATCTATGCAATACCTAAAATTAAACAAAAATAAAAGAGTTAGTCTACTGTAATAGCATAAAAACTCTTAACAATAAGTCGCTGGGGAAATCAATTTACTTGGGTGGGGGGTATGGAGCTGTCTTAGCCACTTCAAGAAAAATCTTCCCACCGTGCAAATATTCACCGATCTTTGTTTCGAGCGCCTACGGTATAAAAGATAGATTTAATCAAGAATTGTTCTTTTCAAATGACTACCTGTATATTTTCAACATAACTACAAAACTACTCTCACCTCCTTTGTTGCGGTGGGGGAAGCAAACTCAACATAGCCATAGCCCGCATGCCGACTATCCTGGTTTGTTATAAGTCGAACATGAACAACTTCTCCAACATCATTGAAGAAATCAGTGCTGCAAGAGTAGAAGATAAAAATATCAGTCATGAAACACTTGCTCTAGGAAGGAAGAGACCAGAAACAAAGAGCGTTTGAGAAGAGAGACCATTTAAGGTGCTACTTACATATCTGAGATTTTAGTTTGGGAAGAGAGACCATAAACAAAGAGCGTTTTCTTTGATAGGGAAACTGCCTGAATTTAACAGCAAAGTGTGTTAGCACGACTCAAAAGAGGAAAAAGGACTTAAATTGCGTAACAACAAATACGTAGCCTCATCTGAAGAGTCATCTCCAAAATTAGTCATCGACTTTGTGGCCACAATCCTGTTACTAATTCATCTGAGCCTAACATATTCTATAAAAGATAATAAGAACAGGTACCTCAACAGAATCGGGAGGTGTCTCATCTTCTTCTGTAGGAAGACTTACTCGGACATGGTAGTCTTTGTACCTGGAATATTAAAAACACTAGTGATCCCTCCGTGTATACAAAAAACTTCACCCAATGTACTCATGAGATAACAAAACTGAAGATGCAATTAGTTAAATCCCTTACCCAACTTTGTGATGGATGCAAAACCTAAATTAACAAAAAGAATACGGTTAGTCTTCTTTACTGGCATAAAAACTCTAATAAGTCACAACCAGTAGTATTATTACAGAAACAAATCTCCATAACATGGGTATTAGTTTACCTGGGTGGAGGGTGTGGAGCTGTCTTAGGCACTTCAAGAAAAACCTGGCCACCGTGCATATATTTACCGTTCTTTGCTTCCAGGGCCTACAAAGGTTTAAAAGATAGATTTAATCAGCAGTGGTAAATTTCAAATAACTAATGTATATTTTACATAGTAAGCTTAATGCTTTTTTTTTCATCATTAAAACAAAATTAGTCTCACCTCTTTTGCTGCGTTAGGAGAAGCAAACTCAACATAGCCATAGCCCACATGCCTACCCTCCTGGTTTAAAATAAGTCGAACAAGAACAACTTCTCCACCATCATTGAAAAAATGAATGCTGCAAGAGTCGAAGATAAATAAAATATCAGTAATGCTCCGGAAAGGGAAGTGGAAAGTGGAAACTGGAAATTTAAGGTGCTACTTACATATCTGATGCTTTAGTTTGGCGAGAGAGACCTGAAACAAAGAGCATTCTTTTTATTACGTTAACTGCCTGAATAAAACAGCAATCACGATTCTAAGGATCAAAGGACTTAAATTGCATAACAACAGAGAAAGTGATTCATCTCAGAAATAATTGGAATATAAAAAGAACAAAATTAATAGCGTTAGTCCTGTTACAAACATGTGTAGCTATTAGAAGACTGTGTAAAGTAATTTGTGCTCAAAGAACAAGAGGAATCCGACCATCTTACCTTCTCCTCGGATGTTTCCTTATGTTTCTTCAGAATCGTTTTGGTCGCCAAATCATCTTGTTGCTTTCGCTTACCTATAAAAAGAAGGGCAGCAAAAACTATAAACTTAAAACTATCACCAACCTCTTTAGCCAAGTATAAAACATTAAATCAGAGCTCCATCCAAAACAAACCCAATAAATTAACTTTGGCAGCCGATTTCTTGCTCGAACTGGACATGATGAATATTAAAACTACAACAGCACTTGTTTTCCGGCGAGAGTTGAGAGCAGCGAGAGAAGTTATAAAAGAGATCCCTACCACGAAGAAGATAATTTATAGAACAATAATCTGGTTTGGGCTGGGCTTTATAATGTTTGGGTTTATGTGCACGGACCATGACTTTTGTGTTTTGTTATCTCGCGACATTATCTGAAAACAAATGGAAAATCTTTTTTTTTTAACATATCTCATTTATTTTTGGGAAAAATTTTAATATAGAATAATTTAATATACAATTTTAGATGAAACATCGTTTTATTAAACAATCTTTTGGATAATGAAAGTTTTAAACATCATAAGAGATTTTCATACTGGAATTTAATAATATAGTTATTTAGTAATACTACTACTTAAAGAACAATGTACTAGTTACTAGTTCTTTTGTTTTTTTTTCCTGGTTGTAAAGGGCATCTCCATCCTTCATCTTTGCAATGAGATGTCTTCAAATTAGAAAAATAATAAACAATAAACAAATATTAATTAAATTAATGGTTTTATATTGCTTCTCTGTATACTTTTAGTATATGTTACACGTATGAGACAAACAAATTAGAAAAAAGTTTTGGCATGACAAAAACCAAAATCAACCAAGATAAAGGATTGCTAAACTTCACTTGTATTCTTTTGGTGTTGAGCAATATTCCTTGATTGCAAAAACTTATATGCAAAACGTTACAACATGATTTCATTTATTTGATATTGATCCTGAAATCATTCTTTGGCTAATGTTGGACTTGATTTCTTTTCATCTGTAAAATTCATCAGTACTTGGTTTGGAAGCCCTACAACAAAGGAATACAAATTACAGTTAGTAGAAAAGTTAGAAAAATATGATAATTAAACAGAATAAGTAGTAGTACAAACTCTATGTCTCATATATGAGCTAAAATATTTCCTTCGGAAGTATTCAAGTACTCGTCATGACTTAAACGTCATCTTTGGTGTTGTTACCGTTGATTAGGTAAGAGTATTTTCCTATATGATATCGTTGGACTTGGACGTACTGTGGAATATTCAGATAATATGAAGAGAATGGGTAGACATGAACTGGAAAATTACTCGTAGACCCGGTCGACTTATTCAAATGATAGTATGATACCTTCTATTTAGCCATAGACTTTCTTTTGTTTTTTCTTATTTACTTGTATTTATGTGGCCTGTAAGCTTTATTCTTGGCGTTATGCGGTGCTCGTTCATGGTTTTTAAAGTCACCTTATTGTGTTCTCTGTTAAATTTCCTGCATGATAAACAAAAAAAAATTGTGATTAATTTATTTCCTACATAGTGGAACATATTATACCCAGATTTTTGTCTCTCGCCGAAATTCCCTAACCTAAAGAGAATGTCAAAATTACGACCAACTGGTCTTTGTTCGGTTCACTACAAAATCATATCGAAGATCCTTTGCAGACAGCTTAAGAGGTTTTTAGCAGAAATGTTCTCAGATACACAAAGAGCCTTTGATTCAGGGCAATTAATCACAATTAATATATTAGTGGTTCACCAGATGGTACATGCCTTAAAGACTACCTCTAAGATATTAAAGGAATATATACATGGCTATTAAAACTAATATGTCTATAGCTTATTGATGTTCATATATTTTACCTTGTTTTCCCTTAGTTTATTCACAACTTTTGCATCTTTTGCTATCCATTTAGGCCATTATTGTGTAGCTTTAGGACTAATCATACATTAGAGTATAGTTGCATTGCATTTGCATCTTTTCATGCATAAACAGGTGATTTTGGAGCTTAAGGAGCATGGAAGCAATGCTGAGGAGAAGTGAAGCAATCCTGAGGAGAAAACAAGAGAGTTAAGGCTGTAGAATCAAGGTCCGGAGTCCAACTCGACCGCACCACTCGACCACCACTCGAACGTGTGCTGAGAAGGACTCGACCGAGTGGAGAATGCACGAGAGAAGCCAGCTCGACCAGCCACTCGACCGAGCACTGGTCGAGTTGACCGAGCCGTTGACTGCTTTGACTTTTTGTATTTTTAGGGCTTCCACCTCACCTCCTATATAAGGCCCTTGTACCTGCAGCCACCAAAGAGTCCAGCTTTTTAGAGAGTCTAAAACCTAGTTTTTACCTTTTTTAGATTTTATTCCTTTTGCACTTTCTTTTATTTTAGATTTTGTACTTGTTTAAGAAAGAAAGACTAGATCCTTGTATTTTGTTTGTTTCATAACTTTCAAAATATTGAGATTTCGAGTTTTATTTCTTCATCAACATTGTAGATCTCTGTTTCATCTTTCTAATGATGCAAGTTTCAATATTTTCTGGGTTTTTGACATATTTCACCATGTGTTCTTGTGAGTAGTTTGCTTAGGACCTTGAGGATGGGTTAGGCTGGGTTGATCTTGTGGTTTGTTTGATTTGGTCAAGCTTGATTGTTGTAGATCTCTTCTAGGCTAGATGATCTTAATGCTGATCCTATATCTGAGAAGGTAGGGTTTGATTTCAAGCATCTTAGCATCACACCAATGTCTAAGGAGCATAGATAAGGCTAGATCTAGAGCTTACTATTAGGCTTGCTAAGAGATTAATAGTCTTGTTTGGTTTGAGATGTATTGCTTAATGCCTGCTTGTGTAGATTCTTTTCTTTGTGAGAACAAGTCTAGAAATGCATATGTTTGATTGTTTCTTGCCATGAGAGTGGATTAAACATGTCTTAGAATAGTATGTCTAGAGATCAGCTCAAAGTTTGCTTGAGATTTGTTGACCAAGTTAGATAACCACAATGATTAGCTCAGCCCATGAATCCCTCCTCAAGGCCTTCTTTGTTTATTAATATCTTAGTCTAAATATCATTGCTTGCTTGTTGTTTGATTAGTTTTTGCATTGCTCTGTTTTTCTTGTGTTGCTCTGTTTTCACGTTTAGGCTAGCTCGACCACGTACTCGACCTACACTCGGTCGAGTGCTGCTCGAGTTCATCCCCAGAACTTGTGTCTTTGATTTGTGATTGTCTTGTTTCATTCCTGTTTCATTTCCATTGCATTCACTTAGTTTTCTGTTCATTACTTGTCTTGCATTAGTTCATTAGCATAGTGTCTATCTCTGTTCTAGTTTCATTATAGCTTTAATTTGTCTGTTCTGTTTGCATTTAGTATCTTGTTTTAGTTGTTTTCACTTTCTGCATTTCATATCTCATTTTAGGATTGTTAGTGACAAACAATCTTTACAATTGGCTTGACTTAGACTCATATGCACATCTTAATTGTTCACAATCACTCAAATAGGATTGACACCTCTTATACTGCAACTGCATAAGGGGAATTGAAACACCCTGACTTCTATTCATTCCATACATCATTCATTCACCACACCACAAAGAAAGTCAGTTTCAATTTGGCGCCGTTGCCCATTTGAGTGTGTTTTGTGACATTTAGGATCATTATTAGTCTAAGATTAAGTTCGTTTAAACACTTGTGAAGTTACTGAACTCGAATCTTCCTTTGCTTGGCTGTTTTGTGTTTCAGGCACCCACTCGACCACCTACTCGACCACCACTCGACCGAGCTGTGATCAAGCACTTGATCGAGCCAGAAGCCGGACCTAAATAGCCATTACTTCCCAGTCGACTCGACCACCCACTCGAGCCTGCGCTCGACCGTGTACCTGTTCGAGTCTGTAGTAGAGTTTGTTGATGCACACAAGGTCAAAAGGCAAAGACAGTCTTCAACAGCCTATTGACAACATCCACAGGCTACAAAAGGGTTTGAGACATAAGCAAGGAAGAGTAGTTCAACAACAACAAGGTCAAGACATCATGGAGCAACAAGCTATCCATGAGCAGAGACCAAGGCACATTGGTGCAGGAGATGCACCCAATACCCACAACCAAAGGGCTGGAATTGTGCCACCTTCAGTAGCAAACAATAACTTTGAGATCAAGAGTGGATTGATTTCAATGATACAAGCCAACAAGTTTCATGGGTTGCCAATGGAGGATCCACTAGATCACTTTGATGAGTTTGACAGAATATGTGGACTCACTAAGATCAATGGAGTGAGTGAAGATGGATTCAAATTAAGGCTCTTCCCATTTTCTCTTGGAGACAAAGCTCACCTTTGGGAGAAGACTCTTCCTACTGGAGCTATCACCACATGGGATGCATGCAAGAAAGCTTTTCTGGCCAAGTTCTTCTCCAATGCAAGGACTGCTAGGTTGAGGAATGAAATTTCTGGGTTTGCTCAAAGGAATAATGAGAGTTTTTGTGAAGCTTGGGAGAGGTTTAAAGGATTCCAGACTCAGTGTCCTCACCATGGCTTCAGCAATGGGTCACTTCTAAGCACCTTGTATAGAGGAGTGCTCCCCAAGATAAGAATGCTTCTTGATACAGCCTCTAATGACAACTTCCTCAACAAGAATGTGGAAGAAGGATGGGAATTAGTTGAGAACCTTGCTCAATCTGATGGCAACTATAATGAGGATTATGATAGGACCATAAAGGGCTCCTCAACTGATCAAGATGACAAGTATAAGAAGGATTTGAAGATGGTCAATGAGAAGCTTGACAAGATACTCCTCAGCCAGTCCAAGTCTATTCACTTCATTGGTGAAGAAGAAGCTCCAGTTCAAGAGGGGGAGCCTGAATTTGCTGAGTTGTGCTACATGCAAAACCAGGGAGGATTCAAAGGCTACAACCAAGGAGGTTTCAAAAACAACAATCTCTCTTATAGGAGCACCAATGTGGCCAACCCTCAAGACCAAGTCTATCCACCTCAACAACCTCAATAGCAACAAAACTACATCCCCAAGCAACAACATCAAGTGTTCCAGCCCCAATTGTGTCCCCCACCAGGGTTTCAGACTAACCAAGGCCAGGAACAAGACTTAAGAGCAATGATGCAACAATTGTTGATTGGGCAAACACAAGGCAAGATTGAGGAAGCCAAACAGTTTGCTGAGTTGAATCAAAGGCTCACATCACAGTACAATGATCTGAACATGAAGTTTGAAGGTCTCAATTCCAGAATGAAGTATATGGAGAGCAACATTGCCTCTACTTCAGCTCCTAAACCCAACCAACTCCCTGGAAAAGCTGTTCAAAATCCAAGGGAGTTCACTGCAAAAGCCATTCATATCTCTGATGAGGAAGTCACTGAGGACAGTGAAGTCCAAGTTTGGGGGAATTCATTAGTTACTGAAGCCCCAAGTGACGTTTGTGCAAAGCAACTGGAGTCCGTTATTGCACTCGACCAAGTACTCGAACAGCCACTCGACCGAGTGCATGCTCGAGTGGTCGATCGAGTTGCAGACTCAGAAGCTGTCAAGCCTGCTAAGTACATTCCTCCTGCTTACAAGCCACCTCTTCCATTCCCAAGACGTTTCAAAGCACAAAAGATTAAGGAGCTTAGGGAAATCATTGAGAGAAAGGAGATGATGGCTAAGCAACAAGAGGAAGAGAAGGTTTTGAAGGAAGTGGTTGTGATTGAAGAAGCTGTGGTTGAGGAAGTGTTGGCCATACAAGAGATCACCATTGCTTACCAAGAAGAAGAGAGAGGACCTGCCTTGGAACAGTATGATCCATATCCTCTCTACAAAGATTTTTTGCTTGATTTGTCAAAGAAGAAGGCTGAAGCTCAAGATGAGAAGGATCTTGAGGACCTTGGAGGAGTTATCATTCCAATCAAGCTTAAGGATCCAGGTCCATTCTATCTGCCTTGCACACTTAGCTATCTTCACTACAACCAACGCCTTTGTGATTTGGGAGCTTCAACAAGTGTGATGCCATACTCCATAGCACAAAAGCTTGGGAGAACTGATTTCAAATCCACCAGCCTTCATATATGTCTAGCTGATGGGTCAAACAAGGAGATAGTTGGAAGGTTGGAAAATGTCCCAGTCAAGATAGGGAAGGCAAGGGTTCACACTGATTTTGTGGTGTTGGAGATGGACAAGGAACCTGAAGATCCAATCATTCTTGGAAGGCCATTCCTAGCCACTGTTGGAGCAGTTATTGATGTCAAAGAGGGTCTTGTGACCTTGAACATTGCTGAAGATATAGCCATGAAGTATAACATCTATAACCCAACCAACCTTCCTACCATTGATGATCAACCTTTTACTATCAAGGACAAAGGAGGTCAAGAAGGTTCAAGTGGTGAAGCAACTCCAAAGGTTAAGCTCTCCTTTCAAGATGATTCTGTGGAAAAGCTTAAGAGGTCAGTTCAAGAGTTGACTAGTATGGTTGAGGATCTTCAAGTTAAGCTGAACAAGAGGTCCTTAAAGAAAGCAAGACCAAGGCTCAAAATCAAGAAAAAACATGGTTTGTGTGTTAAGGGTGAGGTGATCAAGGATCAACTTCACAGTGATCAAAAGGTTCCAGGGAGGATTTCATCACCTCCTTGGTATCTAAACAAGGCTTAAGAAGGCAACCAAAGTCAAGCTTAGTGACTTTAAACAAGCTCACTAGGGAGGAAGTCCCTAAGGTATCCTTTGTAAATATGGTTTATTTTCCTTGTAGTTTTGATGTGTTTTCTTTTATATTTGTGTTGGACAGGCCTTTAGGTGAAAATGTAGTTGGGTAAGGAGAGATTTAGACTTGGAGAAGGAGACTCGCAAGCCCACTCGACCTGCCCACGAGAGGTACTCGACCGAGCTAGGAAGGAATTGAGGCCCATTTGATCTTCAAATCGCTAGAACGATCGAGTGGAGGGAAGAACAAGAAGAAAAATTTTGAAATTTCAAAATTTGGTCAAGGTGCTCGACCGTGTACAGTCGAGTGTGGGGTCGAGTGGCAGCAAAAAGCAGGTCAAAGATTCCCATTTCAAATTTGAATGGTATGGACGCTCCACCCTTGTCTCCTTGTCCCCTTAGCTTCTTTATATAGACCTTGCACGAGATTATACCTCTCACATTCTCTCATTTGCTCAAAACAATTGAATTAAAGTTTTAAAGTCTCTCTCATAGTTTATCTTTTGCTCAAGCTTAGTTCTTTCAAGTTTTTGGGTCACTAACCTATTAACTTTGAGCTTTGAGTCTATTCCCTTCAGTTCTTTTTGAAAAAATGTCTTCAAGAATCACTAGGAAGTCTCAACAAACCGCTGCAACCTCCATGGAACGTCATGATGCTAGCCTTGAATCAAGAGGAGAAGCTGGAAGGGCCACTCGACGCCCCACTCGATCATGCACTCGACCGAGTGGCCGTTCGAGCAGCCGGTCGAGCAGCCGGTCGAGCCAGATGCCATGTCCAAGGAGAGAGTCAGATGAGGAAGATCCTGAGAGGACTGAAAGTGAAGAAGAAAGGGAGCCAACTCTTAGTGATTTCATGAGGAGAAACAAGGCCAAAGGGAAGAGGCCAGCAGTTGAGGTTGAACAAGAGGAGAGTGAGAATGAGAGTGAGGAAAAAAGTGAAAAGGAAGAGATAGAGGATGATGGAGAAGCTGAGTCTTGTGGGTTGTCAAAGAGACAACTCTATGATGCTTTCATGAGAATGGAGTTCTTAGGGACTAGATATCCACACAAGGAAACCATGGAGAAGCTAGCCATTGGTGAAGATGTGGAGTATCTCTTTGAGAAGAGCAACCTAACCAAGTTTATGGGGCTTTGCATGGAGGGCTACAAAGAAGAGAGTTGTGAGTTTCTAGCCACAGTCAAGCTGCATACATATGCAAGGAAGGATGCTGAGTTTGGAGCTGGTCACATTGCTTTCACAATCAAAGGGAAAAGGTATGAACTTTCAATGAAGAAGATAGCCAATGTGTTTGGTTTTGAGATTGGGAGCAATAGGAGTTTGATGATTCCAAGAGAAGAGCTCTATGCTGTGTGGGAAACCATTGGGGATAACAAATACTACTCATCCTCCAACTCCAAGAGCTCAAGGATAAGGAGCCCAGTCCTAAGGTACTTCCACAAAGCTCTTGCCAACACCTTCTTTGCTAGGAAGGAAACTGAGAACATTAATGAGGGGGAGCTAAAGATGATTGATTTGGCTCTCAATGGAATCATTTTCCAAGCAAGAAATGGTACCATCATTCTTGGGAGCACTGTGGAGACTGACCTAGCAATGGTGCTCATTGATCACATGATTTACTTGAGAAGTTGGGTAGGCAAGTTGGAGAACAAAGGATCAAGAGGAGCACTAACCATTGGAGGCATCATTACTCCAATCCTACAAGCTGCTAAGGTTCCACTTAGAGGAGAAAGGGTTTCACCAAGATGGATTGACTCTAGCTACCTCACCTCTACTCTCATCCTAGCCAAGGAGATGCATCAAAGGAATCACATTTTCAACTTTGAACTTCCAACACTTGGGAAAAAGCAACTGATTTTGCCTAACCAAGAGCTCACGACCATTCCAGAAGGAGCCAACATTGACTTTTGGCCAGCTGAGGAGCATTTGTTTGATGGGATAGTTCAACCTAGAGTTGATGAAGCTGGAGATGTGCAAATGGCTGATGGGGAGGAGCAATTTTACTTTGAGGATTATGAGCTCAACCCAAGAGATAGTAGAGGAGTGAGGGAGGCTACCAAGAGATTAACCCTTTTGCAAAAATGGAACAAATGGCATGGGAAGAGGTTTGATAAGCTGAAGAAGAAGGTGACCAACATGGCTAAGTTTATCAAGGGCTTAAAGAAGGAGATTGCTGAGTTGAAGAGTGGGAATTCTTCACCTACACCATCAAGCCCTTTGAGGAGGAGTAGCTCAACTAGAGCACTTTCTAGAGTTGCGAACCCTGTGGAACCAGCTAGGGCTTCAATGTATGAGCCAAATCAGAGGAAGAGGAGCTCAAGTACCCGAGAACAACCATTTTCAAGGTACTCGACCGGGTCATTCGAGCACCTCCAATGCACTCGGCCGAGTTCCAGCCCAGATCACCCTATGGCTTCCCACCTCCAGCTTCTTATCCAGGATATCCAGGTTACCCTCCCATCCCACCCCAGTACTTCATGGATCCAGCACTCTATCAGCAGTTCTACCAGCAGCAAGGTCAGAATTTTGACACTCGTGGTCCAGCTCGACCCCCCCACTCGAGCACGTACTCGACCGAGTCCCGGTCGGTTCCCATCGTCGAGCTGCCCCAATCTCCACCTCCAAGTCATCAGCAAGACCCCAACTACTCCTATGACAGCATGCAGATGGATGTGGACAACTACTTCCACAATCTCTAAGGTACCACTATCACCTTCACTTATAGATATCATTGCATTTGACATTGTGTTTTGTTTTTTGTTTTTCATCTTGAATCCTCACTCAAATTTCTTTCACACAGGGACTGTGTGATTTAAGTTTGGGGGAGGGTTTGAGATAGCATTTGACATTGTGTTTTGTGATTCTTATTTCAATTTTTTAGCATCATCATGTTAGTATTTGCATATCATCTAAGGCATAGAAAAACCCTAAAAATTTGAAATTTTTTACAAAAATCTTTATAAAAAAAGAGTGTTCATGTAGTTTGCACTGCACATTAGGATCTTGTTTAGCATGTTTCATGTAGGATTGTATAGTATTTGCATTAGGGATCTATGATGAGTATTCCCTTGTTAGCTTGTTTATTCACTACACTAGGATCAATGCCCAAGTTAATAGTACTTTGATGCTAGTTGAGTGGTTAGAAGAATAAGATTGAACCAAGCCTTGAATTCCTACATTGCATTTGGTCTAAATTGAAGCATGTTGAGATTTGAAACCATTTCCTATTTATAAGAACCTAATATTGACTTTCAGTTATCAATGTGTGCATTGCTTTAAACTCATGGATACCATATACATATTTGGATCATCTTCTTCCTTTTTACCACTCTTGTTGATCCAAGTAGCTGATTTCCTCATTAAGAATCAGTTCCCCTACCCCTAAACCAATGCAATGTCGAGCATTGTTTTCCCCCGAAGCTTCTCACCGGATTTTTGTTACTGTAACCACAAAACACAATCCCAAGCCACAAGAAAGCTTCCAATCGTCCCAAATACCAATCTAACAAGTTTAACAACACATAACACACAAATTAGAGAAGACGAATCTGAACCTCAAACAAGCAAAACAACGCTCCTAGGAAGCTCCTACAACGATCCCAGCTACAGATCTCTACAGGAACAGCCTCAAATCTCCAGAAAATCTCCAAGAACACCAAGAACACTCTTTCTCTCTTTTCTCTCTCTCAAAAGCGGCCAAAACAACTAATGAGACAAAAGAAACGACTTAAGGGGTTTTCCCCATTTCCTTTGCCCAAAACGCAGCATTTCACTTAAACTCGTCCGCAGAAAACAACCTCGCATCGACCGATGCACATAGTGCATCGACCGATGAAATCCCTAAACCGGGATTTTGGTTCACGGATGTTACAATTCTCCCCCACCAATTTAGATTCGTCCTCGAGTCTCGAACAACACTCAGCCAAGGACTCTCGTGCTACCGTCTCCACGGCCCGCACTCCTCCGACCGATCAACAGAAGGTCACCTCTAGGCGATAGACTCACGCTCCAAGCATTTTTTGCTCTCGACTTTTGGACTTTCCTTTACTCAGAGGCCTAGACCTTGAGTTTTTATTGGCTCCTCATTAGACCTAAGTCTGCATGCCATAATGTTGGCTCCTCATCGGGCCTAAGCCCGCATGCCATAATATATAAAGAAAAATTCAATACTCGTCTCTCGGGTCGTAACCCTACAGTGCGCCTCCGGATCGTCATCCGAAGTCGATATACCAACCATACTCCCAAGTCACAAATTCTCCGAATATGGCAGTACTAGGAGAACCAAATTCTCCCAAGAGTCGCGAGCAAACAATTTTGAACACGTCTGAGTCCTATCCCTATCCAGATTTCCTTCCTGTGGCTCGTGTAAGACATCTCAATGTCCTACCAACCACATATCCTCTCACAGGGATACCTCATGACCACACAAGGATCATCTCACTGCCCAACGGGCCGCCACAAAGGCCAAGCAAATGTCCTAAACAGGACCGCCACCAAGGCCAAACAAATGTCCTAAACAGGACCGCCACCAAGGCCAAACAAATGTCCTAAAAAGGACCGCCACCAAGGCCACTCGTCCCGAAGGACCGTCACAAAGACCATATGTCCCGAAGGGCTGCCTCAACAGGCACTATGGCTAAACAGCCCGCCCCAAAGGCCACACTCTGGCTAAACAGCCCACGAAAAAGGCCTCACAATGGCTAAACAGCCCGCAACAAAGGCCACACAATGGCTAAACAGCCCGCCACAAAAGGCCACACAATAACTCAAAAGACCGCCGCACACGGCGCAATGACTCAAAAGTCCACCACTAAGGCCACATAAGCCCTCTCCCAGTCTCTCCGCCATTAAAAATGGACAAATTCTAACTCACATAAAACTTTCCATTTTAAGCACTTTCCACTTCTGGAAACCTACCACTTATAGGACTTCCAAAACAGGAAACTTTCCTCCAACACACTGCCTCGCGGAAACTTTGTACCCCTAATACCACCTCATCTTGTTACTTAGTCGCACAACCAACCACCCCAAGCGACCAAGTAAAAAAGAGAGATGGGCTGGAATACTCCATTCCCGCTCCAGCCACGGATTACAGATGGGACCAGGCTAGATAAGCTCAAGTCGCAGCTTGCTTCTCATACCACTTCTTCACAGTCCCAAAGGACTCTCATCAAAGGAATTTTCTTCTTCCGAAGTTCCTTGATCCTCCTCTCGAGAACCCTCACTGGTCTCGCCTCCAAAGTCATGTTAGGCTGAAGATCCTCAGGAATCTTAGCCAACAACTGATCATCCTCGCGGAGACACTTCCGCAACATAGACACATGGAAAACCTTATGGAATGCACGCATAACCTCAGATAATCCAGTCTATATGCCACTGGTCCAACACGCTCAATCACTCTAAACGGACCCATATACCTCAGACTCAACTTAGTCTCAGACAATGACCTGTTCGGACCCCGCAACATGGCCATCTTGAGGTACACTCTATCTCCAATTTGAAACTCAAGATCTCTCCTCCTCGTATCGGCATAACTCCTTTGTCGGTCCTGAACTTCCTTCATGTTCAGTTTGAGAACCCAAATCTTCTTCGAGGTCTCCTGAACAAAATCTGCCCCGTACATGCTCCTCTCCCCCACCTGAGTCCACCATAACGGTGTACGGCATGGCCTCCCATACAAAGCCTCATAAGGAGCCATGCCAATACTCGCCTGGTAACTGTTGTTATAAGCAATCTGTACCAAGCTCAAATGATCTGCCCAATGGCCACCCCAATCCAATACACACATTCTCAGAAAATCCTCCAACATCTGGATCGTCCTCTCTGACTGTCTGATGTTCATATATTTTACCTTGTTTTCCCTTAGTTTATTCACAACTTTTGCATCTTTTGCTATCCATTTAGGCCATTATTGTGTAGCTTTAGGACTAATCATGCATTAGAGTATAGTTGCATTGCATTTGCATCTTTTCATGCATAAACAGGTGATTTTGGAGCTTAAGGAGCATGGAAGCAATGCTGAGGAGAAGTGAAGCAATCCTGAGGAGAAAACATGAGAGTGAAGGCTGAAGAATCAAGGTCCAGAGTCCAACTCGACCGCACACTCGACCAGACACTCGACCGTGTGCTGAGAAGGACTCGACCAAGTGGAGATTGCACGAGAGAAGCCAGCTCGACCAGCCACTCGACCGAGCACTGGTCGAGTTGACCGAGCCGTTGACTGCTTTGACTTTTTGTATTTTTAGGGCTTCCACCTCATCTCCTATATAAGGCCCTTGTACCTGCAGCCACCAAAGAGTCCAGCTTTTTAGAGAGTCTAAAACCTAGTTTTTACCTTTTTTAGATTTATTCCTTTTGCACTTTCTTTTATTTTTAGATTTTGTACTTCTTTAAGAAAGAAAGACTAGATTCTTGTATTTTGTTGGTTTCATAACTTTCAAGATATTAAGATTTCGAGTTTCATTTCTTCATCAATATTGTAGATCTCTGTTTCATCTTTCTAATGATGCAAGTTTCAATATTTTCTGGGTTTTTGACTTATTTCACCATGTGTTCTTGTGAGTAGTTTGCTTAGGACCTTGAGGATGGGTTAGGCTGGATTGATCTTGTGGTTTATTTGATTTGGTCAAGCTTGATTGTTGTAGATCTCTTCTAGGCTAGATGTTCTTAATGCTGATCCTATATCTGAGAAGGTAGGGTTTGATTTCAAGCATCTTAGCATCACACCAATGTTTAAGGAGCATAGATAAGGCTAGATCTAGAGCTTACCATTAGGCTTGCTAAGAGATTAGAAGTCTTGTTTGGTTTGAGATGTATTGCTTAATGCCTGCTTGTGTAGATTCTTTACTTTGTGAGAACAAGTCTAGAAATGCATAAGTTTGATTGTTTCTTGCCATGAGAGTGGATTAAACATGTCTTAGAATAGTATGTCTAGAGATCAGCTCAAAGTTTGCTTGAGATTTGTTGACCAAGTTAGATAACCACAATGATTAGTTCAGCCCATGAATCCCTCCTCAAAGCCTTCTTTGTTTATTAATATCTTAGTATAAATATCATTGCTTGCTTGTTGTTTGATTCGTTTTTGCATTGCTCTGTTTTTATTGTGTTGCTCTGTTTTCACGTTTAGCCTAGCTCAACCCTGTACTCGACCTACACTCGGTCGAGTGCTGCTCGAGTTCGTCCCCAGAACTTGTGTTTATGATTTGTGATTGTCCTGTTTAATTCCTGTTTTATTTCTGTTGCATTCATTTAGCTTTCTGTTCATTACTTGTCTTGCATTAGTTCATTGGCATAGTGTCTATTTCTGTTCTAGTTTCATTATAGCTTTAATTTCTCTGTTATGTTTGCATTTAGTATCTTGTTCTAGTTGTTTTTACTTTCTGCATTTCATATCTCATTATAGGATTGTTAGTGACAAACAACCTTTACATCTGGCTTGACTTAGACTCATATGCACATCTTGATTGTTCACAAACACTCAGATTGGATTGACACCTCTTATACTACAATTGCATAAGGGGAATTGAAACACCCTGACATCCATTCATTCCATACATCATCATTCACCCACCACACAAAAAGAACCAGTTTCAATTTGGCGCCGTTGCCCATTTGAGTTTGTTTTGTGACATTTAGGATCATTCTAAGTCTAAGATTAAGTTCGTTTAAACACTTGTGAAGTTACTGAACTCGAATCTTCCTTTGCTTGGCTGTTTTGAGTTTCAGGTACCCACTCGACCACCTACTCGACCACCACTCGACCGAGCTGTGATCGAGCACTTGATCGAGCCAGAAGCCGGATCCAAATAGCCATTACTTCCCAGTCGACTCGACCACCCACTCGAGCCTGCGCTCGACCGTGTACCTGTTCGAGCCTGTAGTAGAGTTTGTTGATGCACACAAGGTCAAAAGGCAAAGACAGTCTTCAACAGCCTATTGACAACATCCACAGGCTACAAAAGGGTTTGAGACATAAGCAAAGAAGAGTAGTTCAACAACAAGAAGATCAGGACATCATGGAGCAACCAGCTATCCATGAGCAGAGACCAAGGCACATTGGTGCAGGAGATGCACCCAATACCCACAACCAAAGGGCTGGAATTGTGCCCCCTTCAGTAGCAAACAATAACTTTGAGATCAAAAGTGGATTGTTCTCCATGATACAAGCCAACAAATTTCATGGGTTGCCAATGGAGGATCCACTAGATCACCTTGATGAGTTTGACAGAATATGTGGACTCACAAAAATCAATGGAGTGAGTGAAGATGGATTCAAATTAAGGCTCTTCCCATTTTCTCTTGGAGACAAAGCTCACCTTTGGGAGAAGACTCTTCCTACTAGAGCTATCACCACATGGGATGCATGCAAGAAAGCTTTTCTGGCCAAGTTCTTCTCCAATGCAAGGACTGCTAGGTTGAGGAATGAAATTTCTGGGTTTGCTCAAAGGAATAATGAGAGCTTTTGTGAAGCTTGAGAGAGGTTTAAAGGATTCCAGACTCAGTGTCCTCACCATGGCTTCAGCAATGAGTCACTCCTTAGCACCTTGTATAGAGGAGTGCTTCCCAAGATAAGAATGCTTCTTGATACAGCTTCAAATGGCAACTTCCTCAACAAGAATGTGGAAGAAGGATGGGAATTAGTTGAGAATCTTGCTCAATCTGATGGCAATTATAATGAGGATTATGATAGGACCATAAGGGGCTCCTCAACTGATCAGGAGGACAAGTATAAGAAGGATTTGAAGATGGTCAATGAGAAGCTTGACAAGATACTCCTAAGCCAGTCCAAGTCCATTCACTTCATTGGTGAAGAAAAAGCTCCAGTTCAAGAGGGGGAGCCTGAATTTGCTGAGTTGTGCTACATGCAAAACCAGGGAGGATTCAAAGGCTACAACCAAGGAGGTTTCAAAAGCAACAATCTCTCTTATAGGAGCACCAATGTGGCCAACCCTCAAGACCAAGTCTATCCACCTCAACAACCTCAACAACAACAAAACTACATCCCCAAGCAACAACATCAAGTGTTCTAGCCCCAATTGTGTCCCCCACCAGGGTTTCAGACTAACCAAGGCCAGGAACAAGACTTAAGAGCAATGATGCAACAGTTGTTGATTGGGCAAACCAATGGGCAAATTGAGGCATCAAACAGAATTGATGAGCTGAACAGGAGGATGGATGATAATTACAGTGAACTTCATGCCAAGTTTGACACACTGACATCCAGGATTGTGACTATGGAGAATCACCAAGCTTCTGCCTCAAAGCATGACCATCAAAAGGGGACAGCTATTGTGCAAACTACTGAATTTGCCAATGCTATCAATCTTCGCAGTGGAAAAGTCTTACCAACACGGCTAGGAGCACATCCCCACACTGAGGACAGTGGAATTCAGGAAGGGGAGGGTTTCCAACAAGAAGAAACTCAGGATGAAAACACCATTGAATTCGATGTACCACTCGACCACTCACTCGACCGAGTAGGTGGTCGAGTACCCGATCGAGCTGCTCCTCAGGAGAAAATCAATCCAGTTACCTCCAAAGAAAAAGAAGTCCAGTTCATTCCTCCTCCTTACAAGCCTCCACTACCTTTTCCAGGAAGATTTAAGAAACATATGGTTGAAAAAATACAAGGCATTGTTTGACAAACAAGTTAGAGAGATTGAGCTTAGGATGCCTCTAATAGATGCCTTTGTGATGATCCCTCCTTACCAAAAATTCTTGAAAGATGCTGTGATGGAAAGGATCAAAGAAGTTCAAGGGATGGTGATTCTCAGCCATGAGTGTAGTGCCATAATCCAAAAGCAAGTGAACCCTCAAAAGCTAAGAGATCCTGGTTCCTTTACTCTACCTTGCTCTATAGGGCCCTTAACCTTCAATAGATGCCTTTGTGATTTGGGAGCCTCAGTAAGCCTAATGCCTCTATCAGTTGCTAAGCGCCTAGGGTTTACAAGGTATAAGCCATGCAACATCTCCCTAATCTTAGCTGATAGATCAATAAGATTACCACATGGTGTTTTGGAAGATCTACCAGTTAGAGTTGGAGCAGTGGAAGTCCCAACAGACTTTGTAGTCTTGGAAATGGATGAAGAACCAAAAGATCCTTTGAGCTTGGGGAGACCTTTCCTAGCTACAGCAGGAGCAATAATTGATGTGAGACAAGGGAAGATTGATCTCAACTTGGGAGAAGACCTCAAAATGACATTTGACATTGTAGAGGCTATGAAGAAACCAACAATTGGAGGACAAGTCTTTTGGGTTGAAGAGTTGGACAACTTATCAGGAGAATTGATGGAAGAGCTAGCAGAACAAGATCACCTTAGAACTGTTTTGACCAAAAGTGGAGAGGAAGGGTTTATCCATGAAGAAACTAAGGCCTATGAAGATATATTGGACTCCTGTGGAGAATCACACCATCCAGAGGTTTTTGAGGGGTTACCAGCATTAAGAGAGGAAGTTTCGGCAGTCCAAACAGCAGATACGGATAACTCGACCACCCACTCGAGCACACACTCGGCCGAGCGCCAACACTACTCGACCGAGTGCACTACCGAATCCCCCACAGACGACTGGTCTGAACTGAATGCACCAAAAGTAGAGCTAAAACCTTTCTGTTCTGGGCTAAGGTACGTCTTTTTAGGTGAGAACTCTACTTATCCTGTGATAGTAAATGCTAACTTGGGTAGGAAAGAGCTTGATTTGCTAGTTGTTGAGCTGAGGAAGTTTAGAAAAGCTATTGGTTATACTTTGGATGACATTAAAGGAATTTCACCTAGTCTCTGCATGCATAGAATCCACCTTGAAAATGAATCCTACTCTAGTATTGAACCTCAAAGAAGGCTTAATCCCAACCTAAAGGAAGTAGTCAAAAAGGAGATTCTAAAATTGCTTGGAGCTGGTGTGATCTATCCTATTTCTGATAGTACTTGGGTCTCAGCAGTCCACTGTGTCCCTAAAAAAGGAGGAATCACTGTAGTAAAGAATGATCGTGATGAGTTAATTCCCACTAGAACCATAACAGGACATAGAATATGCATTGACTATAGGAAGCTTAATTCTGCTACTAGGAAAGATCATTTTCCTCTTCCATTTATTGATCAAATGTTGGAAAGATTAGCCAATCATACCCACTACTGCTTCTTGGATGGATATTATGGATTTTTCCAAATTCCTATTCATCCCAATGATCAAGAGAAGACAACATTCACATGTCCATATGGTACCTTTGCATATAGGAGGATGCCATTTGGATTATGTAATGCTCCAGCTACCTTTCAAAGGAGCATGATGTCAATCTTCTCTGATCTTATTGAGGATGTGGTTGAAGTTTTTGTGGATGTCTTCTCTGTCTATGGAGATTCCTTTTCGTCTTGTCTTACTAATCTATGCAGAGTTTTAAAGAGATGTGAGGAGACAAATCTAGTCTTGAATTGGGAAAAGTGTCACTTCATGGTAGAAGAAGGGATAGTTCTTGGTCATAAGATTTCAGAGAAGGGTATTGAGGTTGAGAAAGCAAAAATTGAAGTCATGGTTCAACTTCAACCACCAAAAACAGTCAAGGACATAAGAAACTTTCTTGGTCATGCTGGATTTTATAGAAGGTTCATCAAGGATTTCTCAAAGATAGCTAGGCCATTGACAAGGCTGCTTTGCAAGGAGACTGAGTTCAACTTTGATGAAGATTGCTTGAAGGCTTTCAAGGAGATCAAGGCTGCTTTGACATCAGCCCCAATAGTCCAAGCTCCAAACTGGGATCTTCCATTTGAGATTATGTGTGATGCTTCAGATTTTGCAGTAGGAGCAGTTATGGGACAGAGGAAAGATAAGAAACTGCATGTTATTCACTATGCAAGCAGGACCTTGGATGAAACTCAAAGAAGATATTCAACAACAGAGAAAGAGCTTCTAGCAGTGGTCTTTGCCTTTGAAAAATTCAGAAGTTACTTTGTAGGGTCCAAAGTAATTGTGTACACCGATCATGGTGCTTTGAGGCACATCTACTCAAAGAAGGACACAAAACCAAGGTTGTTAAGATGGATTCTGCTTCTCCAAGAGTTTGACATGGAAATAGTTGATAAGAAAGGGATAGAGAATGGAGTAGCTGATCATTTGTCCAGAATGAGGATAGAGGAGGAGATTCCAATCGATGATTCAATGCCTAAGGAGAAGCTGATGCAAATAGGGACAACTCGGCCTCCAACTCGACCGCCTACTCGAGCATGCACTCGGCCGAGTATGTTTGGGCACACGATCGAGCAGGATGAGATGGAGGAGTGGATGGCACTTGAAAGTGAAGATCTACCTTGGTATGCTGACATAGTCAATTACAAGGTGTGTGAAGAAGTCCCAGCAGATATGGACCCTTATAAGAAGAAAAAGCTCCTCAAGGACATCAATGGGTACTATTGGGATGAACCTTACTTATACAAAAAGGGATCAGATGGGTTGTTTAGAAGGTGCATAGCAGAAAATGAGGTTGAAGGAGTGCTAGGGCATTGTCATGGTTCTACTTATGGAGGCCATTTTGCAACTTTCAAGACTGCCCAGAAAGTCTTACAAGCTGGTCTATGGTGGCCTACACTATTCAAGGACACTCACAAGTTCATCACAAAGTGTTATGCTTGCCAAAGAATGGGAAATATCACAAGAAGGAATGAGATGCCCCAAAACCCAATTCTTGAAGTTGAGATATTTGATGTGTGGGGAATTGATTTCATGGGACCTTTTAATCCTCCTTCAAATGGGAATGTCTACATATTAGTGGCAGTGGACTATGTCTCCAAGTGGGTAGAGGCTATTGCCAGCCCTTCTAATGATCACAAAGTGGTACTTAAACTTTTTAAGACCATAATCTTCCCAAGGTATGGAATTCCAAGAGCTGTGATTAGTGATGGAGGAACACACTTCATCAACAAGATCTTTGAAGGAATGCTAAAGAAGTATGGAGTTAAGCACAAGGTGTCTACAGCCTATCACCCCCAAACAAGTGGACAAGTTGAAGTGTCAAACAAACAAATCAAGGCCATTCTATCAAGAATAGTAGGAGCAACAAGAAAGGATTGGTCTAGTAAACTTGATGAAACACTTTGGGCCTATAGAACAGCTTTCAAGACACCTATAGGAAGAACCCCATTCCAACTGGTCTATGGCAAGTCTTGCCATCTCCCAGTTGAAGTTGAGTACAAAGCCCTATGGGCAATCAAACTTTTGAACTTGGATCTAGAGACAGCACAAGCTAAGAGAAGCCTTGAATTGCATGAGCTTGAGGAAATCAGATTGGAAGCTTATGAAAACTCCAAAATCTACAAGGAAAGAACTAAAGCCTTCCATGATAAGAAGATTCTCATCAAAGACTTACAGGCTGGAGACCAAGCTTTGCTTTACAATTCAAGACTCAAGTTATTCCCTGGGAAGTTGAAAAGTAGATGGGGAGGCCCTTTTGAGATAAAGGAGATCCTACCATTTGGGGCTGTCACACTTCTCAACAAGGATGGTAGTGAGTTCACAGTCAATGGTCAGAGAGTTAAGAAGTATTTGGGAGAAAAGGAAACACCTGAGAAGTGCACAATGCTTCTCCAAGATGCTCCACAAGCCTAAAAAGGCATCAAAAGTCAAGCTTAGTGACTTTAAACAAGCTCACTAGGGAGGAAGTCCCTAAGGTATCCATGTACATATTGTTTAAGGTTTTTGGTATTTTGATTTTTGTTTTGGTATTTTCATGATCAAGGAAGCAAGGGAGACCAAATAGAAGAGGAAAAGAAGACTTGTGGTCCAGCTCGACCCCCCACTCGAGCACGTACTCGACCGAGTCCCGGTCGATTCCCATCGTCGAGCTGTCCCAATCTCCACCTCCAAGTCACCAGCAAGACCCCAACTACTCCTATGACAGCATGCAGATGGATGTGGACAACTACTTCCACAATCCCTAAGGTACCACTATCACCTTCACTTGTAAATATCATTGCATTTCATGTTGTGTTTTGTGATTTGTTTTTAATCTTGAATCCTCAATCAAATTTCTTTCACACAGAGGACTGTGTGATTTAAGTTTGGGGGAGGGTTTGAGATAGCATTTGACATTGTGTTTTGTGATTCTTATTTCAAATTTTTAGCATCATCATGTTAGTATTTGCATATCATCTAAGGCATAGAAAAACCCTAAAAATTTGCAAAAATTTTGAAAAAAAATCTTTATTAAAAAAAAAAAAGAGTGTTCATGTAGTTTGCATTGCATATTAGGATCTTGTTTAGCATGTTTCATGTAGGATTGTATAGTATTTGCATTAGGCATCTATGATGAGTATTCCCTTGTTAGCTTGTTTATTCACTAGACTAGGATCAATGCCCAATTTAATAGTACTTTGATGCTAGTTGAGTGGTTAGAAGCATAAGATTGAACCAAGCCTTGAATTCCTACATTGCATTTGGTCTAAATTGAAGCATCTTGAGATTTGAAACCATTTCCTATTTATAAGAACCTAATATTGACTTTCAATTATCAATGTGTGCATTGATTTAAAATCATGGATACCATATACATATTTGGATCATCTTCTTCCTTTTTACCACTCTTGTTGATCCATGAAACAAGATTTTTATTGTGGTGTGAATGATGATGTATGCAATAGTGAGATATGAATGGAATGATGGATGGGTGTTTCAATTCCCCTTATGCTATTGCAGTACAAGAGGTATCAATCCTAAATGAGTGTTTGTGAACAATTAAGATATGCATATGAATCTAAGTTAAGACAAATGTAAAGATTGTTTGTCACTAACAATCCTAGGAAGAAAATGTAAAATGCAGAAAATAAACTACAAGAACTAACAACTACATGCAAATGAAACTGAATGATTGAAACAGTGATAAAGCAAGAACAGAAACAGAGACTACTACTAATGAACTAATGCAAGATAATTAATGAACTGAAAACTAAATGTATGCAACTGGAATGAAACAGGAATGAAACAAGACAAACACAAATCATAGACACAGAGTTCTGGGGATGAACTCGAGCAGCACTCGACCGAGTGTAGGTCGAGTGGGTGGTCGAGCTAGACTAGACGCAGAAACAAAGCAATGCAATAAAAACAGAGTAATGCTAAATCCAATCAAACAACAAGCAAGCAACAGGATTAAGACTAAGATTTCAATAAACAAAGAAGGTCCTGAGGATGGATTCATGGGATGGACTAATCATTGTGGTTATCTAACTTGGTCAACAAATCTCAAGCAAACTTTGAGCTAACCTCTAGACATATTAATCTAAGACAAGTTTCTCCCACTCTCATGGTCAAGAAACAATCAAACCTATGCAATTCTAGACTTGTTCTCACACAGTAAAACATCTACACAAGCAGACATTAAGCAATACATCTCAAACCAAACAAGACCTCTAATCTCTTAGCAAGCCTAATGGTAAGCTCTAGATCTAGCCTTATCTATGCTTCCTAAACATTGGTGTGATGCTAGGAAGCTTGAAATCAGACTCTACCCTCAGATATAGAATCAGCATTAAGATCATCTACCCTAGAAGAGATCTACAACAATCAAGCTTGACCAAGTCACACAAACCACAAGATCAATCCATCCTAACCCATCCTCAAGATCCTAAGGAAACTACTCACAACAATACATGGTGATCAAAGTCAAAAACCCAGAAAATATTGAAACTTGCATTATTAGAAAGATTAAACAAAGATCTTCAATATTGATGAAAGGATGAAACTCAAATTCTCAATATCTTGAAAGTTATAGAACCAACAAAATACAAGAATCTAGTCTTCTTTTTTAAGGAAGTACAAGATCTTAAAAATAAAAATGCAAAAGGAATAAAACTAAAAAAGGTAAAAACTAGGTTTAGGGAATATCTAAAAAGTTGCACACTTTGGTGGCTGCAGGTACAAGGCCTTATATAGGTGAGGAGGTGGAAGCCCTAAAAATAGAAAAAGTCAAAGTAGTCAACAGCTCGGTCAACTCGACCAGTGCTCGGTCGAGTCCATGGTCGAGCTGGCTTCTCTCGTGCACACTCCACTCGGTCGAGTCCATCTACCCACTCGGTCGAGTCCATCTACCCACTCGGTCGAGTGCTTGGTCGAGCTGGACTCTGGACCTTGGTTCTTCAGCCTTAACTCTCTTGCTTTCCCTTCAAGATTGCTTCACTTCTCCTCAGGATTGTTTCCATGCTCCTTAAGCTCCAAAATCACCTGTTTATGCATGAAAAGATGCAAATGCAATGCAACTAAACTCTAATGCATGATTAGTTCTAAAGCTACACAATAATGATGAAAATGGCTAGCAAAAGATGCAAAAGATGTGAATAAACTAAGGGAAAACATGGTAAAATATATGAACATCAACACCCCCAAACTTAGTCTTTGCTTTCCCTCAAGCAAATAAACAAGACATAAGTAGGTAGATGAAGTTTGAAAGTGGGATCTCAGCTCCTAAACCTTGCAAATAGACTATCTAGAATCAATGTCCAAGTTACTAGTACTATGATGCAAGTTGAATGAGCTATACTTAAAGACTTTAGACAAGCATATCACAACCTTCACTGATTTGAGCCTTAGACATCCACATGCATTCAAATCAACCATTTCCTTTAACATTCATTAATCAAGAACATGAATCAATTCTATGCAATGCTTAAACTCATTTGGCTTGGCAGTAAAAGGTTTAGAGACAATGATGGTCTCTTTTTAGAGTAGGGCTTATCAATATCAAGGTTCTCTCATAAAAAAAATGAATTGAGCTTTAGAAGAATGCTAAAGGTAAGAACACTTAGACACATACAAGAACAAAACCTTGTCTACCCAAAGGCACCCAAAGTGTTTATCCTATCAATCTAAACCCAATTGGTCCTAGTGCTACCCTTTAACTTCTTTTCTTCTTTTTCACCCTTTTCTCTTTTGGTTTTAAAGTCTTAGGAGAGGTTTCTTATTTGATCTTTCTAGTGGAATGGGGGATTCTTACTTATTGTTATGGTTCTCTTTTCTTCTTATTCTTAAGACATATAAGCATTTTGCTAGACTTCTCTTTTCTTTCTTTCTTTTCTTTAACTAGAACCATCTTTAAACAACCTTATTCTTCCCATTCTTTCACTAGACTTTAAATTTTCTTAAACACATTCCCCTCCTAAAGACTCTAACCTTTTCTTTCTCTTTTTCCTCTTTTCTTTTCATAATAGCCAAGTCCCAAACCCAACAAGTGAACCACCTAGTCCTATCTAGTTTGAAAAATGCAAACTAGAACTACACAAGGTTTTACTCTTGTCAGTTCAAACCTAACACTTTCTACCAAGCTCAATCCCAAAAATGGGCCTCACACACACAAGAATAAACATGGCTTGAAAGAAGGTTTGGTTAGGGGTAGGGAAACTGATTTAAAAGTGAAATCAGCTACTTGGATCAACAAGAGTGGCAAAAGGAGAAAGATGATCCAAATAAGTATATGGTATCCATGAGTTTAAAGCAATGCATACATTGATAATTAACAGTCAATATTAGGTTCTTATAGATAGGAAATGGCATCAAATCACAACATGCTTCAATTTAGACCAAATGCAATTCAGGAATTCAAGGCTTGGTTCAATCTTATGCTTCTAACCACTCAACTAGCATCAAAGTACTATTAACTTGGGCATTGATCCTAGTCTAGTGAATTAAGCAAGCTAACAAGGAAATACTCATCATAGATCCCTAATGCAAATACTTTACAATCCTACATGAAACATGCTAAACAAGATCCTAATGTGCAGTGCAAACTACATGAACACTCTTTTTTTATAAAGTTTTTTTGCAAAAATTTTCAAATTTTTAGGGTTTTTCTATGCCTTAGATGCTATGCAAGTATTAACATGATTATGCTAAAAATTTGAAATAAGAATCACAAAACACAATGTCAAATGCTATCTCAAACCCTCCCCCAAACTTAAATCACACAGTCCCTGTGTGAAAGAAATTTGATTGAGGATTCAAGATGAAAAACAAAAAACAAAACACAATGTCAAATGCAATGATATCTACAAGGGAAGGTGATAGTGGTACCTTAGGGATTGTGGAAGTAGTTGTCCACATCCATCTGCATGTTGTCATAGGAGTAGTTGGGGTCTTGTTGGTGACTTGGAGGTGGAGATTGGGGCAGCTCGACGATGGGAATCGACCGGGACACGGTCGAGTACGTGCTCGAGTGGGGGGGTCGAGCTGGACCGCGAGTCTCCTTTTCTTCTTCTATCTGGCCTCCCTTGCTTCCCTGATCATGAAAATACCAAAACTAAAATCAAAATACCAAAAACCTTAAACAATATGTACATGGATACCTTAGGGACTTCCTCCCTAGTGAGCTTGTTTAGAGTCACTAAGCTTGACTTTTGATTGCCTTCTTAGGCTTTGTTTAGATACCAAGGAGGTGATGACATCCCCCCTGGTTCGACTTGGTAACCTTGGTGTTCCTTCTTGATCACTACTTCCTTAACACTTGAACTTTGTTTCTTCTTAAACTTGAGTCTTGGTCTTGCCTTCTTCAAAGACCTCTTGTTGAGCTGAACTTGAAGATCTTGAACTGATTCCTCATGAGATGTGACATTAGCTGTTGAAGTCTCTTCTTCTCTCAAAACCCCAAAATCAGCCTTATCTTCAATCTTAAATGGTTGACCTCCAATGGTTGGTAGGTTAGATGGATTTGTAATATCCAAGTCCATAGTCAAACCTTCAGATATGTTCAACCTTATCAGCCCCTCCTTAACATCAATGATTGCTCCTGCTGTGGCAAGGAATGGTCTCCCAAGCAAGATTGGATCCTCTATCTCCTTATCCATCTTTATTATGATGAAATCAGTGGGAATTCTTGCCTTGCCTATCTTGACTAGGAGGCTCTCCAATTTACCAACTACATCTTTGTGTGAACCATCAGCTAGACTTATGTAGAGATTGCTTGGCTTGAATTCAGTGTGTCCAAGCTTTTCTGCTATAGAGTAGGGCATGACACTAACAGATGCTCCAAGATCACACAAGCATTTGTTGAAGTGAAGGTAGCTGATGGAGCAAGGTAGATTGAATGGACCTGGATCTTCAATTTTTGTTGGTACAATAGCTGTCCCAATCTCTTCTTGATCTCTCCTGTTTTGATTATGAGCTTTCTGCTTGGATATGTCAAGTGACATGCCTTTGTAGAGAGGATATGGGGCATATTGTTCCAAAGCTGGTCCTCTCTCTGCTTCCTTCTCTTCAATGACAACCTCCTGTTGAATGGCCCTCACTTCCTTCTTTTCAATCACAACCTCTTCCTTCAAAGCCATGACTTCTTCCTTCTCAATGACTTCCCCTTGTTGTAAAGCTAACTCCTTCTCTTGTTGCAAAGCCAACTGTTCCCTTTTCTCAATAATTTCTCTGAGTTCTTTCAGCTTTTGTGCTTTGAAACGTCCTGGGAATGGTAGTGGAGGCTTGTAAGCAGGAGGAATGTACTTAACAGGTTTGACAGCTTCGGAGTCTCCAGCTCGACCGACCACTCGAGCATGCACCCGGTCGAGTGGCTGCTCGAGTTCCTGGTCGAGTGCAATGTCGACCTCCTTTTGCTTTGCACAAATGTCACTTGGGGCTTCAGTAACTGATGAATTCCCCCAAACTTGGACTTCACTGTCCTCAGTGACAACTGCCTCATTGAGATGAATAGCCTTAGCAGTGCATTCCCTTGGGTGTTGAAGTTGGTTTGGTGTAGGAGAGGAAGTAGAAGCCATGCAACTTTCCATGTTCGTGATTGTAGAGCTCAGGCTCTCCAACTGGTTACTCAGTCCAGTAGAATAAGAATTCAACGTTTGGTGCAGCTCAGCAAACTGCCTTGCTTCCTCAATCTGCTTAGTGGCTTGCCCAAGCAACAGTTGTTGCATCATAGCTCTTAAGTCAGGTTCTTGAGCTTGTGAGGTCTGGAACCATGGAGAGGGATACAATTCAGCCTGGTAGACTGGTTGATGTTGCATGGGTATGTAATTGAACATACTGTTGTGGTACATCATTACTGACTCAAACAGGTACTCGGTCGAGCGCAGGCTCGAGTGGGTGGTCGAGTCGACTGGGAAGTAATGGCTATTTGGATCCGGCTTCTGGCTCGATCAAGTGCTCGATCACAGCTCGGTCGAGTGGTGGTCGAGTTGGTGGTCGAGCTGGTACCTGAAACTCAATCACAGACTAGCAGTAGAAGAAACGAGATCAGTAGTGAACAAGTGGATAAACGAACTTAATCTTAGACTTCTTTTGATCCTAATTGTCACAAAAACACACTCAAATGGGCAACAGCGCCAAATTGAAACAAGATTTTTATTGTGGTGTGAATGATGATGTATGCAATGGTGAGATATGAATGGAATGATGGATGAGTGTTTCAATTCCCCTTATGCTATTGCAGTACAAGAGGTATCAATCCTAAATGAGTGTTTGTGAACAATTAAGATATGCATATGAATCTAAGTTAAGACAAATGTAAAGATTGTTTGTCACTAACAATCCTAGGAAGAAAATGTAAAATGCAGAAAATAAACTACAAGAATTAACAACTAGATGCAAATGAAACTGAATGATTGAAACAGTGATAAAGCAAGAACAAAAACAGAGACTACTACTAATGAACTAATGCAAGATAATTAATGAACTGAAAACTAAATGTATGCAACTGGAATGAAACAGGAATGAAACAAGACAAACACAAATCATAGACACAGAGTTCTGGGGATGAACTCGAGCAGCACTCGACCGAGTGTAGGTCGAGTGGGTGGTCGAGCTAGACTAGACGCAGAAACAAAGCAATGCAATAAAAACAGAGTAATGCTAAATCCAATCAAACAACAAGCAAGCAACAAGATTAAGACTAAGATTTCAATAAACAAAGAAGGTCCTGAGGATGGATTCATGGGATGGACTAATCATTGTGGTTATCTAACTTGGTCAACAAATCTCAAGCAAACTTTGAGCTAACCTCTAGACATATTAATCTAAGACAAGTTTCTCCCACTCTCATGGTCAAGAAACAATCAAACCTATGCAATTCTAGACTTGTTCTCACACAGTAAAGAATCTACACAAGCAGGCATTAAGCAATACATCTCAAACCAAACAAGACCTCTAATCTCTTAGCAAGCCTAATGGTAAGCTCTAGATCTAGCCTTATCTATGCTTCCTAAACATTGGTGTGATGCTAGGAAGCTTGAAATCAGACTCTACCCTCTCAGATATAGAATCAGCATTAAGATCATCTACCCTAGAAGAGATCTACAACAATCAAGCTTGACCAAGTCACACAAACCACAAGATCAATCCATCCTAACCCATCCTCAAGATCCTAAGGAAACTACTCACAACAATACATGGTGATCAAAGTCAAAAACCCAGAAAATATTGAAACTTGCATTATTAGAAAGATTAAACAAAGATCTTCAATATTGATGAAAGGATGAAACTCAAATTCTCAATATCTTGAAAGTTATAGAACCAACAAAATACAAGAATCTAGTCTTCTTTTTTAAGGAAGTACAAGATCTTAAAAATAAAAATGCAAAAGGAATAAAACTAAAAAAGGTAAAAACTAGGTTTAGGGAATATCTAAAAAGTTGCACACTTTGGTGGCTGAAGGTACAAGGCCTTATATAGGTGAGGAGGTGGAAGCCCTAAAAATAGAAAAAGTCAAAGTAGTCAACGGCTCGGTCAACTCGACCAGTGCTCGGTCGAGTCCATGGTCGAGCTGGCTTCTCTCGTGCACACTCCACTCGGTCGAGTCCATCTACCCACTCGGTCGAGTCCATCTACCCACTCGGTCGAGTGCTTGGTCGAGCTGGACTCTGGACCTTGGTTCTTCAGCCTTAACTCTCTTGCTTTCCCTTCAAGATTGCTTCACTTCTCCTCAGGATTGTTTCCATGCTCCTTAAGCTCCAAAATCACCTGTTTATGCATGAAAAGATGCAAATGCAATGCAACTAAACTCTAATGCATGATTAGTCCTAAAGCTACACAATAATGATGAAAATGGCTAGCAAAAGATGCAAAAGATGTGAATAAACTAAGGGAAAACATGGTAAAATATATGAACATCAATCCAAGTAGTTGATTTCCTCATTAAGAATCAGTTCCCCTACCCCTAAACCAAACCTTCTTTCAAGCCATGTTTATTCTTGTGTGTGTGAGGCCTATTTTTGGGATTGAGCTTGGTAGAAAGTGTTAGGTTTGAACTGACAAGAGTAAAGCCTTGTGTATTTCTAGTTTGCATTTTCAAACTAGATAGGACTAGGTGGTTCATTTGTTGGGTTTGGGACTTGGCTGTTATGAAAAGAAAAGAGGAAAAAGAGAAAGAAAAGAGGGTAGAGTCTTTAAGAGGAGAATGTGTTTAAGTAAAAGTCTAGTGAAAGGATGGGAAGTAAAAAATGTTGAGAATGGTTCTAATTAAAGAAAAGAAAAGAAAGAAAAGGAAAGTCTAGCAAAGTGCTTATATGTCTTAAGAATAAGAAGAAAAGAGAACCATAGCAAATAAGTAAGAATCCCCCATCCCACTAGAAAGATCAAATAAGAAACATCTCCTAAGACTTGAAAACCAAAAGAGAAAAGGGTGAAAAAGAAAAGAAGAAGTTAAAGGGTAGAACTAGGATCATTTGGGTTTAGATTGCTAGGATAAAACACTTTGGGAGCCTTTGGGTAGACAAGGTTTTATTCTTGTATGTGTCTAGGTATTCTTACCTTTAACATTCTTCTAAAGCTCAATCCATTTTCATGAGAGAACCTTGGTATTGATAAGCCCTACTCTAAAAAGAGACCATCATTGTCTCAAAGCCTTTATTTCCAAGCCAAATGAGTTTAAGCATTGCATAGAATTGATTCATGTTCTTGATTAATGAATGTTAAAGGAAATGGTTGATTTGAATGCATGTGGATGTCTAAGGCTCAAATCAATAAAGGTTGTGATATGCTTGTCTAAAGTCTTTAAGTATAGCTCATTCAACTTGCATCATAGTACTAGTAACTTGGACATTGATTCTAGATAGTCTATTTGCAAGCTTTAGGAGCTGAGATCCCACTTTCAAACCTCACCTACCTTCTTTTGTCTTGATTATTTGCTTGAGGGCAAGCAAAGACTAAGTTTGGGGGTGTTGATGTTCATATATTTTACCTTGTTTTCCCTTAGTTTATTCACAACTTTTGCATCTTTTGCTATCCATTTAGGCCATTATTGTGTAGCTTTAGGACTAATCATGCATTAGAGTATAGTTGCATTGCATTTGCATCTTTTCATGCATAAACAGGTGATTTTGGAGCTTAAGGAGCATGGAAGCAATGCTGAGGAGAAGTGAAGCAATCTTGAGGAGAAAACAAGAGAGTTAAGGCTGAAGAATCAAGGTCCAGAGTCCAACTCGACCGCACACTCGACCAGACACTCGACCGTGTGCTGAGAAGGACTCGACCGAGTGGAGAATGCACGAGAGAAGCCAGCTCGACCAGCCACTCGACCGAGCACTGGTCGAGTTGACCGAGCCGTTGACTGCTTTGACTTTTTGTATTTTTAGGGCTTCCACCTCATCTCCTATATAAGGCCCTTGTACCTGCAGCCACCAAAGAGTCCAGCTTTTTAGAGAGTCTAAAACCTAGTTTTTACCTTTTTTAGATTTATTCCTTTTGCACTTTCTTTTATTTTTAGATTTTGTACTTGTTTAAGAAAGAAAGACTAGATTCTTGTATTTTGTTGGTTTCATAACTTTTAAGATATTAAGATTTCGAGTTTCATTTCTTCATCAATATTGTAGATCTCTGTTTCATCTTTCTAATGATGCAAGTTTCAATATTTTCTGGGTTTTTGACTTATTTCACCATGTGTTCTTGTGAGTAGTTTGCTTAGGACCTTGAGGATGGGTTAGGCTGGATTGATCTTGTGGTTTATTTGATTTGGTCAAGCTTGATTGTTGTAGATCTCTTCTAGGCTAGATGTTCTTAATGCTGATCCTATATCTGAGAAGGTAGGGTTTGATTTCAAGCATCTTAGCATCACACCAATGTTTAAGGAGCATAGATAAGGCTAGATCTAGAGCTTACCATTAGGCTTGCTAAGAGATTAGAAGTCTTTTTTGGTTTGAGATGTATTGCTTAATGCCTGCTTGTGTAGATTCTTTACTTTGTGAGAACAAGTCTAGAAATGCATAGGTTTGATTGTTTCTTGCCATGAGAGTGGATTAAACATGTCTTAGAATAGTATGTCTAGAGATCAGCTCAAAGTTTGCTTGAGATTTGTTGACCAAGTTAGATAACCACAATGATTAGTTCAGCCCATAAATCCCTCCTCAAGGCCTTCTTTGTTTATTAATATCTTAGTCTAAATATCATTGCTTGCTTGTTGTTTGATTTGTTTTTGTATTGCTCTGTTTTTATTGTGTTGCTCTGTTTTCACATTTAGCCTAGCTCGACCCTGTACTCGACCTACACTCGGTCGAGTGCTGCTCGAGTTCGTCCCCAGAACTTGTGTTTATGATTTGTGATTGTCCTGTTTAATTCCTGTTTTATTTCTGTTGCATTCATTTAGCTTTCTGTTCATTACTTGTCTTGCATTAGTTCATTAGCATAGTGTCTATTTCTGTTCTAGTTTCATTATAGCTTTAATTTCTCTGTTATGTTTGCATTTAGTATCTTGTTCTAGTTGTTTTTACTTTCTGCATTTCATATCTCATTATAGGATTGTTAGTGACAAACAACCTTTACATCTGGCTTGACTTAGACTCATATGCACATCTTGATTGTTCACAAACACTCAGATTGGATTGACACCTCTTATACTACAATTGCATAAGGGGAATTGAAACACCCTGACATCCATTCATTCCATACATCATCATTCACCCACCACACAAAAAGAACCAGTTTCACTGTCCATCGGTCTGGGGATGATAAGTTGTACTCATATGCACCTTAGTGCCCATCTCTGCCTGAAATGCCCTCCAGAACACCGAAGAGAACTTGGAATCCCTATCAGACACAATGCTCGCTGGCACCCCATGCAACCTGACTATCTCCTTCACATACTTCTAAGCCAAGACCGCTGCTCCATCAGTCTTCTTAATGGCCAGAAAATGTGCCGACTTAGTCAACCGGTCCACAATGACCCAAATAGCATCAAACGTCCTGGACACTGGCAAACCTACCACGAAGTCCATAGTAATCATATCCCACTTCCACTCTGGAATGGGAAGACTCTTCAGCAAACAACCTGGTACCTGATGCTCAGCCTTCACTAGCTGACACACATCGCACCTCACAACCCAACTAACCACGTCCTTTCTTCATCCCGACCCAGTGATAGTACCTCTGGAGATCTCGGTACATCTTAGTCGTTCCTGGATGAATAGAGAACATGCTAGCATGAGCCTCTCTCAGAATCTCCTGTCTCAACTCCTCATCCTTGGGCACACAGATCCGCCCATGCACCAGAATAGTACCATTAGCCGAAACCTGATACTCAGAATCAACATCCTTTGAGGCATTCACCAGCCCCAAATCTTTCTCATGTTCCAACCGCACTCTGCTCAACAAATCTCCTCTATCAGCTGCAACCAAACCCAACGGCTCTTGAGAAACCGCACACAAGCTCAATGCACTGATCTCCCCTACCAGAGACTCCATATCCTGCTCCTGAGCCGAAGCCGCCCACCGAGTCAAAGCATCTGCAACTAAGTTAGCCTTACCAAGATGATAGGCTATCTCCAAATCATATTCCGCCACCAGTTCCATCCACCGCCTCTGCGTCAAGTTCAGCTCGACTGAATGAATATGTACTTCAGGCTCTTACGATCTGTAAACACCTGTACCTTTGCACCATAAAGATAAGATCTCCAAATCTTCAGGGCAAAAACTACAGCACCCATCTCCAAGTCATGAGTAGGATAGTTGTCCTCATGCTTCCGCAACTACCGCAAAGCATAGGCAATCACCTTCCCATGCTGCATCAACACACAACCCAAACCAACTCTGGATGCATCTGTATACACCACATAGGGTTCTCCCTGCTCAGGCAAAGCCAACACCGGAGCAGTAGTCAACATCTCCTTCAGGCTTGGAAAGCCCTCCTCGCACTCCTGTGACCAGACAAAAGGAACATCCTTCCCCGTCAACTTAGTCATAGGACGTGCTCTGCTCGCAAAACCCTGCACGAATCTCCTGTAATACCCTGCGAACCCGAGAAAACTCCTGATTTCCGTGGCATTCTGCGGTCTAGGCCAATCCCTGATAGCCTGAATTTTCTCTGGATCTACAGAAACCCCATCTGCAGACACAATATGACCTAGAAAACCCATCTCACGCTGCTAGAAACTACACTTGATCAACTTAGCGAACAACTTCTGCTCCCACAGCTTCTCTAGAACTGCTCTCAAATGCACTGCATGCTCCTCAGGACTCTTAGAATAGAACAGGATGTCGTCGATGAAAATGATGACAGACACGTCCAGAAACTCCTGAAACACGCTGTTCATCAATCTCTAAACGCAGCTGGTGCATTAGTCAACCCAAATGGCATCACCACAAACTCATAATGCCCATACGTCGTCCTGAAAGCAGTCTTCCTCACATCTGCCTCATCTATCGGGATCTGATGATAAACCGACGCCAGATCTATCTTAGAGAACCAAGTAGCACCTCTCAACTGATCCAACAGCTCATTGATCCTCGGAAGAGGGTACTTGTTCTTCACAGTGACTCGGTTCAAACCCCTGTAATCAATACACAACCAGAAACTCCCATCCTTCTTCTTGACAAACAACACCGGTACTCCCCACAGTGATAAACTAGGACAGATGAATCCCTTACTCAACAAATCCTCTAGCTGCTTTTTCAGCTCTGCCATCTCTGCTGGAGCCATTCTGTAAGGAGCCTTGGATAACGGTGTCGTCCCTGGTTCCAGTTCAATCGTAAAAGGATCAGACCGAGATGGTGGTAGCCCCTGCAACGACTGGAACACATCCTCAAACTCCTCTACAACATGAATACCGCTAACCGTAGACTTCCCCACTGACTTTGGCATAGATATAGTAACCAAATAAGCCTCACGACCCTTCTCGATCGTCTTCCCAGCCTGA
Source organism: Camelina sativa (assembly GCF_030686135.1). Taxonomy (NCBI): domain Eukaryota; kingdom Viridiplantae; phylum Streptophyta; class Magnoliopsida; order Brassicales; family Brassicaceae; genus Camelina; species Camelina sativa. The sequence goes on along the minus strand of NC_141890.1, from coordinate 24,761,040 downwards.
ATGGCCAAGATCACGAGACTCCCCGAAATCGGTCTAATCTCTTGATAAACCAACTTCCCTCCTGAGCGCTCAAACTCCACTCTACCCCAATGACAATCCAAATGAACCATATGCTGATGCAACCAGTCCATCCCCAAGATAACGTCATACAGCTCCACTGGGCTGATAAGCAAATCTGCAGGCCAAGACTCACTCGCGATCTGAATATCGATACCCCTCGCTCTACCAATGACCCTTAGAAACCTGCCTCCAGCAACTCTGACAACTCTCGTACGCTCTCCGAGATCTCCCACGATACCCGCACTCTCTGCACACTCTGAGGTAATGAAGCTATGAGAAGCTCTAGAATCAAACATAACATGGGAATTAAACCCGCCCACCAACAAGGTCCCTACACAAACCTCATGTGTTGAGAACCTAACACTTTATCACAGGACAATATAAAATCTGAACTTACTAAGAATTCACAAAGACAAAGTACCAGAAATTATACTTGTGATCGCTCCGGCGCCTGCTCAATCTGTGCCACCTGCTCAATCCATGCCACCTGCTGCCCTCCCGGCTGCACCTGCTGCAACGCTGCCACTGCTATCGACTGCAATTTGGGACAATAGGGCCTGATGTGTTTTGGCCCCTTGCAATGATAGCACACACGATCTGCTGCCGTCGGAGCACTCATCTTGGGACAGCTAGCAACCTTGTGATCCTTACCTCCACACCCAAAGAAACTCGGACCACCCGGCCTCTGTGTAGCCTCCCATCTCCTCTTGGTTCCCTGCGTAGGCTTGCCGCCCCTGCTAGAACCTCCCTGATGTTGAGCCTTGCTAGGCTGGACTGCTGGGCTAGCCGCCACTGACTGTGCCCGGATATCCTCCTCAATCCATGCTGCAGTCTCAACCAGCTCTGCACGCGTAGCATAACTCTGCCCTCTACAGTGAACCCTCAAATCGTCACATAGGGCCCTAAAAAAACTCCTGATTTGAGCCTCCTCCGAATCCATATCCCGACCCCCAAACCTTAGAAGTCGACTGAACTCCAAGTCAAGCTCCCGCACTGACCGAGTTCCCTGAGCTAGCTGAAGGAATTGCACCTCCAACCTATCCAGTGCCTCCCTAGGGAAATACTTGCGGTTCAACTCCAAGATGAAGTCAGCCCAAGACATCTCCCTCTGTACTCTCCTGGCTGCCACAGAACTCCACCACAACTGAGCATCACCAGTCAAATGGTAGTCCCCAATGTCCACCCAAAACTCCTCAGGACATCTCAGAGTATGGAAGTTACGTTCCACACTCGTCTTCCACGCCTCCGCAGCGGTAGGATCAGTACCTCCCGTAAACTGGTCGGTACGAATAAGACCCATCTCTATCAGCATGCTGATATAACGAGAATGGACCCCCACATCCGCAGCCACTGGCTGCCGCTCCTCCGCCACCACTGGTGGCACTACCTGAGCCTAAGCCGGTGCCACTAGCGGCAACCGCTTTAACAACTGTGCCAGCAAACCCGCAAGGTCGACACTGGGACTCCAACCACTGGGACACCGGCACCTGGGGCCCTAACATCACCGGCTACTGGAGCATCAACACCACCCTCTCCGGCCACACTCACGGAATCCCCCTAGACACCCTGCGACTCGCCGACACCCTCTGCTGTCACACTATGGTCCTCGGTCTCACTAACCACTGGGCTCTCCCCCTACCACAACCACGTCCGCGTCCACGACCACGTCCACGACCACGACCACGACCAGCAACAGCATCCTCTCTAACCATCTGCATTACCATGAACAGAAGGCTAAGCACACAATTATACATAACACAAAATCATAAACTCACCGTGGAATGGCACTGTAGGCTCGAAGAGGATGTTTTAGGACTCCATGCCACACACAATTGACTAACTCACATAATCAATCAAGACATGCAATCCCTAACATCACAACAGAAATCTAGTGAACCCAAACCTAGAACCGTAAGGGCTCTGATACCAAACTGAAACGACCTGACCCGTTTTTTTTTTTAAATAAATAACAAATAATAACTACAGCTAGTGGTCCCATACCCACTAGCCATCTAACCAAAAACACAACCAACAGCGGAAAACAGATACCAATAAATAATCCAATAACCAATATTAATTCCAAATCATAAACTAATGATCCAAACAACATAAACTAGAGAACCAGCAATCGTAAACAACATTCTAGAACTCAACTCTAGCAAACTAACAGAAGCCAGACAACCAAGCGAACCACTAAAACATCCTCCTCTTCATTGCCTTGATTCCACGATTACACTTTGCCTTTACCTGCATCACAAATACAAATTGCAATGCATGAGTATTTTATAAACACTCAGTAAGGCAATCCTCCCATCTACTGGGCTATACACACAAGAAATAGAGACATCTCTAACCATCAATAAACAATCAACAATCAACAATAACAAACCAGGACTCAGCATCGACCGACACCAGTTGGAGGTTGCATCGACCGACGCAAGATCTGCATCGACCGATGCTCCCATTGAATCGACAGACGCATGCTCGACAAAGCACAAAAACCCTAGATTTTACGCGCCGTTCTCGCATTTGCATCGACCGACGCACAGAGTGCATCGACCGATGCAATGCCGAGCATCGTTTTCCCCCAAACCTTCTCGCCGGATTTTTGTTCCTGTAACCACAAAACACAATCCCAAGCCACAAGAAAGCTTCCAATCATCCCAAATACCAATCTAACAAGTCTAACAACACATAACACGCAAATCAGAGAGATCTCTAGCTTAGATAAGCCATGGTCCTGAACTTACCTTTGCCAAGACGAATCTGAACCTCAAACAAGCAAAACAACGCTCCTAGGAAGCTCCTACAACGATCCCAGCTACAGATCTCTACATGAACAGCCTCAAATCTCCAGAAAATCTCCAAGAACACTCTTTCTCTCTTTTCTCTCTCTCAAAAGCGGCCAAAACAACTAATGAGACAAAAGAAACGTCTTAAGGGTTTTTCTCTTTTTCTTTTGCCCAAAACGTAGCGTTTCACTTAAAATCGTCCGCAGAAAACAACCTTGCATCGACCGCGCCTCGTGATCGTCAACCAATTCTGTGCTCCGGGATCAAATTAAGCCTAAGCCTGAGATGCAATCCCTAAACCGGGATTTCGGTTCGCTGATGTTACACTCTCTTACCTCCTCTTAGAAGCCATCGCCGAAGCCACCAAATCTCTACTCTTATATCTTTCATACTTACTTTGCTTTTGAGATCAAGTAACTTTTATGAAAAATAGAGAAGTTTACTTTGAACCCCCTTTTATTGATTCGTTTTTGATGCTATACTTTATAATATCAATGTCATTTCTTTGCATCATGAGCGAGTAGTTTTATTTGTTGGGTTCTATGGGGTGATTCAAGGGAATTCATGGTTCGCTTCAATTAGGTTGTTAGATCTTATTTTCGGTTTTATTATAGAGTTCTTTTAGGACATCTTTATCTTAATGCTTATCCTTGGATTGATTACCAAGTACTGATCTAGAGAACGGGAGCGTTAACTGTGTTATCCTACTTCTCCGAACTAGTGTTATATCGAAACCTTGCTTGTAACCTGCGTAAGTTGAGTTGCGAAGTTTGGTGAATTTATCGAACTTGTTTAACTAGCTGGTTGACATGCGTCGTTTCCTGCGAAAGTTGAGTAACGGAGTGTGAAGACTTTAGACTTTCATTCTATGAGAATAGCTTGTTAGTTCATTAGTGTTTTGTAGTTGAGAACCTAGACCGAAAATTAGTATTTACTTGTTGGATCTTACACTTAATATTGCTTAAAACCATGAAAACCCTGAGATGACTCCCAAAACGCCCAACGCCTTAGTCTTATAGTTTTAAACCGCTTTTATTTACTTTTATTTTCTTGCAATAGTTATTAGGAAAACCAAAACCCCAATCTCTTCTTTAGTCTTAGCCATAGTTCTTTCTCTTATAATTCAATTTGTGTTTTCTATTACTCTCTGTGGGATCGATCCAAAAATACTACAACTGATTAATTGTGTACTTTCAGTCGTCGTGTAGTCTTTTCAGGTAAAAGATTTGAAGTGAAATTCTACACACATCAAAGCTTTTTGGCGCCGTTGCAGGGGAGTAACTAGCTGCCCATTGAATTTGATAAGAACTCTCATCTAAGATACTTTGAAATTTTTCTTTTAAATTTTTCAATATTAGTTTTAATTTTTTTGTTTTTCGATAACCTCTATTTTCCCTTTTAGTTTCTGTTTTTGGATTTTGTATTGCATGACTAGGAGTCAACCCTCCGGAACCGTATCTTCAATTCAAGACATTGATCGACTAGAACGTGAAATTAGGAAACTTCGAAGACAACAACTCATGGCCGAAGAAAGGAACCAGGACCAAGGTTTCCTTAACCTCGACCAACCGCTGATACCTCCTGCCCTCAACGAGCAAGGAGAACCAATTCTTGCACAAGGTGGCAACCCCAACCTTGTAGCCGCTGATCCGCAACTCAATCCTGAAGTTGGCCGAGACAATCTACAAGCTCCTCGTGATGCTAATCCTCTAGGCATGGGAGACAACCTCGGTGCTCCTCCTCACCAGCCTGCTCTCGTCACTAATCCACCACTACCTCAAGTTGGCGGAAGACAACCTGCTTATGTGCACCCTCTAATACGTGCCGCTCCTAACCGTACCATAGCCGATTATGATGGTCCTAACCAATTCGTTGAAGACCGCGCTGCTATCCTTATCACTCATCCTCCACGACGAGATTATGAGATTAAACCGCAAATTATTGGTTTGGTGAAGCAAAATAAGTTCCATGTCCTAACTACCATCCGATGGACCACATTGATCTTTTTGAAGAAATCTGCTCTACAACAAAAACCAATGAAATTCCCGAAGATTACTTGAAGTGTAAGCTTTTTCCTTTCTCTCTAGCCGACAAGGCTCATAGATGGTTAAATTCTTTACCTCTTGGATAGCTTACTAGCTGGGAAGGATGCAATTCAACCTTTCTCAACCACTTCTACACCAAGACGAGATCCAACTCTCTTCGCAACAAACTGCAAAGTTTTCAACAAGGACCGGTCGAAATTTTTTATGAAGCATGGGAACGTTTCAAGGACTATGAACGTGACTGCCCCCATCATGGTTTTGCTCAAGGTAATCTCTTAAGTACCTTCTATAGAGGATTACACCCTAAGTATCAACTTTCACTTGACATGCCCAGCAATGGAGATTTCACTATGAAGACCGTTCAAGAAGGACGAGCTCTCATTGACTACCTTGCCGCAAGTAGTAGCAACACTTGCACCGATTTTGATAGAACCATCCATTCTAGCAATTCCGATGCTAAGGAGATTGCTGACCTCAAGAACATGATGAACCAACTTCTAAGGAACCAAAAATGGGGAGTAAAATCTTGTGAGATTATTAACAATGGAAACATGGAGCCTTTCCAAGAAGATTATTATGACCAAGAAGAAGAAGTCAACTATGTTGGTGCTCAAGGATACTACCAAAATCGAGGGTACAACAACAAATTCAACAACAACTTTAGAAATACTTCTAACCTTTCTTATAGGAACCCAAATGTGGAAAATCCCCAAGATCAGAATTATCCTCAGCAAGCTAACTGCTTTCAAGGCAACAACTTTGGTGGAAACAACAACAACAACATTCAGCCGCGACCTCAATTCAACAACAACAAGCCGCCTTTCCAATCCGGACCTGCCCAGACGCCTACATCTCAAGCCAATGCCAACGTCAACATTAAGATGCATGAACTCCTTGTTGCTTTTCAAAAGCAATCAAGAGATATCAACTCAAGGATGGATAACATCTATACCGCACTAAATGGGAAGTCTGAAAGCATTTCTATCCATGTCAAGAAGCTTGAAACTCAAGTAGCTCAAACCGCCAATGCCGTTCCACGCCAAGTTGGTGTACTTCCGGGAAAACCCGAAGAGAATCCTAAAGAACATTGCAATGCTATCTCAGCCATACCAGCCCTCACCTACCGTGAAGCCAAGCCTATGGTACCACTCTTTGACTCTTATGAGGATGTTATTCGTATGACATGTCCATTTGATGAAGAAACCGCAAGCCACTACCCCCTAAGGAGACTACCTAAAACTGAAGATCCAAGACGTTTTGTTTGCTCATGCTCTAGAACAGGCATTGAATTCTCTAACTCTCTTTGTGATTCTGGTGCTAATGTTAATGTTATGTCAAGAAGTTTAGCCGATACACTAGGATTGCGAGACATATCGCCATCCAACCTTAGTTTAGTCTTTGGAGACTCATCACAAAAGGTTCCCGACGGATTTGTTCGAGACCTACAACTTGTAGTAGGAGATTGCATAGTCCCTACCGATTTTCACATCCTAGATATGGAAGACAAGACCGAGAGACCATTGATTTTAGGAAGACCATTCCTAGCTACTCTTGGAGCTATCATCGACCACAAGTCAAAGAGGACAACCTTTGCTAACATAAACAAGAAGAAGTCATATCTGACTATCTCCAAGCCAAAGCCATGGCCGACCAACTCATCACATGAAGAGCCGATGGATCCTAACATCGACAAGCTGAAGCAATTCGACCAAAGAGCATCCACAAGTACCAACAACCTGCTACCTAAGCCACCTAAACCGCCTAAGCCACCACAAATTTCCAAGATCAAGATCACAGTTCCTCCTGAGCTAAGCAATGAGAGCAAGGAACAGATCCAAGAGATGATAAGGCATACTAAAGAAGTTCTTCCTCATGCTAAAGTTTTTGAAACTTCTGCAAAAGGACAACTTGTTATTGAAAACTGCAGCAGACTTTCAAGATATCAAAGGAGCCGAAGGAGCATTAATTCCCGAAGCTAACTCTTCTCAAGCCTAACTTGGCTATCACCGTCGAGCCAACGACGTTAAACAAGTGCGCTTCTTGGGAGGCAACCCATGTCTAGTAAGTTTTTATTTTTAGGATTTATTTTCTTTTACTTTTAATATTTTTGCATTTTAGTATCAGGTTTTCATAAAAAAAAAACACAAAAAAATAGAAAATAGAAAAGCCAAAAAGAAGGAAGAAGAAGGACTATGGATTGGCAATGCACACTATAACTAGTGGCAAGTACCACCTACTGACCGGCCATGTTCACCGTAACCGATGTACGCTGAAGGCAACGGATCATCGCCGTCCTTGAGTGATCGATGCCGAGAGTCCCCACCAGCCATACCAACCTTAGCCAATGCAATGTCCCACGTACTATGTACTATGTACTATGTACTATGTACTATGTACTACGTACTATATACTATGTACTATGTACCATGTATTATGTATTATGTACTATGTACCATGTACTATGTGCCATGTACCATGTCCGACGTACCATGTACCATGTCCGACGCACCACCGTACCAGCTGCTGCTGTCCGCGACCGTTCATCCGTGTACCGCGAGACAACTCCGAACCACCACCATCCTCACCACCTACCATCACCATTCTTTTACTTAGGTATGTTTTTATTATTTTTGTTTCTCATTATTATTGATGGTTTTAGGTTTTTGTTTCAAGGAGGATGCATTTAGAGATATATCAAACACAATTCGAATGAACTTAGCCTAGTTCAAACTCGATGTCAAGCAACCAAAAGGAAGTATAACCGGTTAGTCACCACATTTTCATACCACAGCCGATCTCTAGACAATTTTTGGGCAACCATAAAATGTCTAAAAGTCGACACAACATCACTCCATCAGGGTGACATTGTTCTTAAACCCTACACTTTTCCTTATGATTTTTAATCCTCAACTCTTTCTTTTTTCCCACCAAGGACGGTGTGATTTAAGTCTGGGGGGAAGGATGTTCCATCCTATACTAATGCTACTTTCTATTTTGTTGACTTGAGACCTTTTTCCACTTTTTAAATCAATAATTTTGAAGTTTTTATCGAGTCACATTTTTTGTATTGAGTCAAAACTAGTAGGGAATTATGATCTTATTCTAACGGTTTAATTGATTTGGATTAACACTCTTATGATTCTTGATTATGTTTGACAACACAACCCAAGTTTGGAAAGACTGTGAGCCGACTCAACAATCCCTAAGTCCCTATTCGATGGATATTCAGATGATCTAACGTTGTCTCTAACTTTTATAGGACCTAAACTGGACATAATTTTCAAGCCCTGGGAATTGGTATTCATTGGACTAGATCTCTACATTCAAGCCACAAAAGACATTGCACTTCTTCAAAAAGTATGTTCCCCTCTCTCTTCCCTTCAATACTCTATAAAAAAAAAGAGAGAGAAGAAAATATGAGATGATTTTGATCAGTTTAGAGGGGGTAGGTAAATTACCTGTGACCTCGTTATTCTACTCTTGAGTCAAATGATCACACAAAGCTTGGAAGCGAGGGGTAGGTAAATTACCGATGACCCTAGTATTCGCCTACACCTTTGATTTAAAAAAAAAAAAGAAGAAGAAGTGAGAAAAGTGAGAGGAAAGGAATCATATGAAGAAAGTCTTGGCTTGAAGAGAGTCTGCAAGCCATTGATCGATTTTGCCTTGGTAAGATTTCACTTTTTATTATTGCTTTAATTTATGTAAAGAGATGACAATAGAGATTCTGGAGACTCTAAAGAATTGTGGGATTAAGGAGCGTTGATGATTCTCATGGTGGATTACAAATGGAAGTTCCTAATGTCAAGGCGAAGAAGAGTGAAAAGACAATATCCCCAAAGATAAGTGAATTCCCATTATTTTCAAAACCTCTTTTCCATGATTTAGTTTGATTATTTGCTTGAGGACAAGCAAAGTCTAAGTCTGGGGGAGTTGATAACATCATTATTTTACTCATTTTAGCTATAGTTTTCATATGCATTTAGGAAAAGTTTGATGAGATTTCAAGTATAAAATGTCTATTATCAAATATTTCAGGTTTCAAATACGTTTTAGGAAAGTTTTAGAGATTTACAGTACAGGCAACTTTTTAAGAGCTTCCAGAACTCGAAATATATCATGCTTGGTGTTTATGGAAAGCTGGAAGAGTCATCTTTCTCCTCAAAGTAAAATCAAGTCAATCCATCCATTCATCCGGAGGTTATGTCTGATTTACCGAGACGTGTTATAAACCGACGTAAAGAGAAGCAACCAGCCGATGGGCTTTCATTCAATGCCTGACCAGCGACCACCACTGCGGCCCAGTCCAAGCCTCCTACACGGTCCAAAAGCCTCTTTCGCCGCCCCTGACAAGCACTTAAAAAGAGAAGACGTTTCTACCCTTACAAAACTCTAACCCTAAACAAAACCCTATAAATACTCTTAAGACCTAGGGTTTTGAGGTGTGCTTCCTCGGTGCTTCCTCGGTGCCTCTAAGTTCTTCATCCACACCACCACCAGCCGACCTAGAGACGACCAGAGACTCCTCTACTGCCGTCGATGCTTGTCCTCTCTCACCTCCTCCTAGAAGCCATCGCCGAAGACACCAAATCTCTACTCTTCCTTATTTCTTTCATACTTACTTTGCTTTTGGGATCAAGTTACTTTTGTGACAAATAGAGAATTTTACTTTGAACCCCCTTTTATTGATTCGTTTTTGATGTTACACTTTATAATATCAATGTCGTTTCTTTGCATCATGAGCAAGTAGTTTTATTTGTTGGGTTCTATGGGGTGATTCAAGGGCAATTCATGGTTCGCTTCAATTAGGTTGTTAGATTTTATTTTCGGTTTTATTATAGAGTTCTTTTGGGACATCTTTATCTTAATGCTTATGCATGGATTGATCACCAAGTACTGATCTAGAGAACGGGAGTGCCAACCGCGTTATCCTACTTCTCAGAACTAGTCTTATACCGAAACCTTGCTCGTAACCTGCGTAAGTTGAGTTGCGAAGTTTGGTGAATGTATCGAACTTGTTTAACTAGCTGGTTGACATGCGTCGTTGCCTGTGAAAGTTGAGTAACGGAGTGTGAAGACTTTAGACTTTCATTCTATGAGAATAGCTTGTTAGTTCATTAGTGTTTCGTAGTTGAGAACCTAGACTGAAAATTAGTATTTACTTGTTGGATCTTACACTTAATATTGCTTAGAACCATGAAAATCCTGATATGACTCCCAAAACGCCCAACACCTTAGTCTTATAGTTTTAAACCGCTTTTATTTACTTTTATTTTCTTGCAATAGTTATTAGGAAAACCAAAACCCCAATCTCTTCTTTAGTCTTAGCCATAGTTCTTTCTCTTATAATTCAATTTGTGTTTGCTATTACTCTTTGTGGGATCGATCCTAAAATACTACAATTGATTAACTGTGCACTTTCAGCCGTCGTGTGGTCTTTTCAGGTAAAAGATTTGAAGTGAAATTCTACACACATCAATGACCATGGCTGATCTAAGCCTAAGATTTCCTTTGTCTTGCTTGTTTGTGGTTGTTTGTGGTGTTTTCTTGCTTGTACTGGTTGCTATAGGGTCTCTATGGATTTATATGGCTTTGGGCTTGAGTATTGGACGGATTAGAGGTGATAGGAAGCGAGATACGACTCTCGGCTTCGAGCGGATTGATGTAGTACTTTTACTTCAATTAAATTATCAATCCACAATTTACATTAATCAACTCACTAAGAATACACAAAGATGCTTAATCTAAACTTAAACAGGAATTGGTTTATTGTAACAGTCTTAACTAACAAAATGGATTAAAGAAAGAGAACAAAGCAAACTCAAAGCAATAAAAACTCAAAACAAACAAGGACACAACTAAGAAACAGTCTTTAAATCAAGATTAAACAAGTGAAATTTGGGCAAAGTAATTGACTTGGGAGATAGCTAACCAATCCTAGATGTCTAAGCACCAATCAAGAACAATCATATGGCTAAGAACACTTATGCAAATCAATTCATTTCCATGATAGAGATCCTATGCAATTCAAATGATAATCAACAATTTCCAAAGGCAATCACAAGGTAAGCATGCATTATAAACAAGTCCAAATACCACTAAACACCTTAATCAACAATTTCCATTGGCTATGAATGCAAAGCTCTTGAATAGTTTGGTTCAGGAATTTCATCAAACACCTTATGGGCATGGAAATCCTAATGTCTAGATTCAACCTTGATCAAGGCTATCTAGCATTATTAACACTAAACAAGATAGGAAACACATAAATAAAGCCCTAGACATAAAAGATCAATAATCTATCTCCCTAATCTACCAAGTCCAAAGTTCTAAAGGATCTACTCACTCATCATCATGATCACACAAAGGAAAGAGTTTGATCTTTGTGAAATCATAATAAGGGATTATAGATTAAGAGATTTGAAGAAGAAATTGCTATTAAAAACTTAGAAGTACTCAATCAATCCACAAACCAATAGTAAAAAAGTTTAAGAACCCTGAAAGCTGCTAAACAAGAGATAAGATAAAGATCAGTCTCCACTTAATAGGGTTAGAGTATTTATAGGAAAACAGAAAAGGACCCGGGTCAACCCAAAACAAACTGGGTCAAATCTGGAATAAAACTAAAACAAGTGTGAACTTAAGTGAACCGGGCAGGCTTTGGCTGGTGGTCCTGGCCGCGGGTGGTTCCTGTCTGGGGCGTGGAAAACGATCGGCCGGCTGTTGGCCGCGTGAGGTGGACGCGGGTGGTTCCTGTACGGGTCGTGGAGAGTTCAACCGGTCAGCCTTTACCCGGTGGTCATGGCCGATGACCTCACTCGGCCGTCACTTGGCCGCGTCCTTTGGCCGCTAGTGTCTCCTGTTCGTTGGTCCAAGTGAGTACAATCGGGTGGATTTTGGCCGATGGTGGTGCTCGATGGTCTCCCACGGCCATGGTTTGGCTGATGGTCTTGGCCGCGGCTAGCTCCTGTCCATGTCACTTCTCCAACTCCACTCTTCTTGCTTCTTTGCACCAAAATAAGTCCAAATGCTCCAAATGTAGTGAGATTACTCCAAGAACCTGAGAAATGAGACACTAGATGCATATGCTCATAAAACAACTAGAATGACAAGATTATGCAACAAAACTACCCAAAAACAAGGCTTAAACCCCAACAAAAACACAAGATATCAACTCCCCCAAACTTATCACTTGCTAGTCCTCAAGCAAGGACCAAACAAAAAGTGAGAGAGAGAGGTTTGAAAAAGGGATTCAGAACCAAAAAGTATCAACAAATGATTCAAACCACAGTCCTTAAATGTAATGCAATGGTGCTAAGATCAATCAAAGTGCTTACAAATATTTTTCTATTGCTTATCACAAGGCACCACTCTAGTTCACCTTCTATCTATTGGTAAAGACTTGCAATCCTATTGAACATCTCTTTCACATTCATTAAAGTGTTTGGTGTGATCTTGCAAATGGAAAATAAATCAAGCTCAATTGGTTTAAGGGAAAGGCTTTTTATAAAGTGGTTGGTAATGGTGCTTTTGGGTGGTTTACTCTCAAACAAAGAGGAATGCTAGACAGTAGTAAAACCTATCTAAGACTGAGAATAATTTGGGCATACAAAGATTAGCTCTTGATGTTCTACCCACCTAGAAGCTTTTCTACCCTTTTTCTCATCCTTCTTTTCTTTCCTTCAAACCCAAAAACTCAACTTGATTCAACTTAAACCTCTTCTCTTCTTTACTTATGGTCTTAAACTTTTGAATATCTCTAAGGCTTCACTTTAAACACAAGCTCTCTTTTTTTTAATTCTTTGAACTTCTTTTGATGAACTCCCATTCTTATTAAGCTATGCTTTAGCATTTTTTTATGAAACTTTTCTAGGAGACAACAGCTAGACTTTTCTTTCTCTTTTTCTTCTTAAGAGACTAAGAGCTTTTAACCAAATCTTAACCTTAGAGATAGATCTTTTTCTTTTCTTTTGACCAAGTAATTCTTTCTTTTCTCCCTCCTTAATCTCTCTTGTTTCCAAACCTTTACCCAAATCAAATTCTAACCACCTATTTCTTTCAAAACAAGTCATATTAGCTAGTTCTAAAGATTCCAAACCTAGCTAAAACAAGAGCCAGTTCTTTGTCGTTCTCAATACTCTCAAGATTTCACAACCTATAGTATTATCAACAAAGAGGCCTCACTCAACAAATCAACACAAGGCTTGAAAGAAAAGGTTAGGGTTCAAAGGTATGACAAGAGATTGGGTTAAACAAAACAGAGTGGCAAATAGAGATAGTTAACCCAAATGGAAGTTCCATGAGCTAGCATTCATAATCCATAAGCAAGATAATTTAAAGATAAAATTAAAGTCCAAATAATATAGAGATGCATCAATGATCAAGCAAGCTTTACACTAAAAGAAAATGCTTTCAAGTGACACAATGCTTTAAGCTTAGACTCTTCATTTTTTTCCAAAGATTAAACAAGCACCAATGAACTATAAATGAGGGCTGTGGGTTCAATCCTATGACTCTACTTTTACAAGGCAACTTCATCATTATCCCCAATGCAAATGCATACTAAATGCTTCTAGACTCAATCCTAAACACAAGAATGAATATGCAAAGCTACATGCATTTTTTTGTTTATTTTTTTTTCTTTTTTTAAAAAATTTTTTCAAATTTTTTTGTTTTTTCTCAAAACATAGCTATTAACAAATGCATGACACTAAAAATGAAAATCAAAACAAAACACAATGTTAGATGGTTAGTCCCTCCCCCAAACTTAATTTACACCGTCTCCGTGTAAGAAAAATCCAAGAGAAAGACTAACAAAAATATAGAAAACAAAACTCAAATGATATATACAATGGAAAGTTAGGATCATACCTTGGCCCTAGTTATGAAACTGAGGGAATGGAGTGAGTGGAGGAGCTTTGGTGCTCCCTTGAGATCCTGGTGAATTGATGGAAGGAGAGTGGAGGTTGATGGTGATGACTCTTGAGAGAAGGTCAAGGAGCTTATCTTTGTCATATGAGAACTTGGGATCTAGCTTGGATTTGACAATAGCAAAGGGTGAAGAAGGACTGTTGTGCCTCACTTTGTACTCTATTGCTCCATCAACAAGCCCCAAGGGATGCAAACACAAAGTCATAGGAGATGAAACAATGGTGGGAGGGTGGGTTTGTTTCTTCTTTCTCTTCTTCTTGTCAACAAATTTTGTTGCTTGACCCAAATCCCCTTCTCTAGAATCTCCTTTGAGGTCATCAAATAAAGAGTCTAAACACTCACCATCCAAAATGTCCTCATCAAGTTTTGTAGTCTCTTTAATCCCCACATTAGCAACTTGAAGCTTTTCATATTGATCATTCAAGTCTCTATCCTCTTCCTTAGTTGCCACTTCTCCACTAGTGATTGTTCCACAAAACATTGTAGAGGAAGGTTTGATAGGATATGATGTGTTGGGATTCACTTGAAGAAGAGTTACTCTCTTGTTTTGGAAATCAATGCTTGCTCCCACAGTGTTGAGAAAGGGAGTTCCTAGAATGAGAGGGAGCTTGTTGGTTTCTTTCATCTCAACTACCATGAAATCTGTTGGAACTGTGCAATCACCAACCTTGAGTGGACAATTCTCAATCAAACCAAGTGAAGATTTTGAGGAAGCATCTCCAAATATGATGGAAGTAGAGGGCTCCTTCATATCTTTGATCCCAAGACTCTTTACCATCTCCAGTGACATCACATTAACACTTGCTCCTGAATCACATAAGGCATCATCAAGTTGTAAATCACCAAGTGAGCAAGGTATAGTAAATCTGCCTGGATCTTCAAGCTTGGATAGTGTTTTTGGTCTGGGTTGTTGTTCACTTGGTGAATCAAATATTCCCATGATTTCTTCCACTTTCTCTCTGTTTGCTAGAATAGCTTTGATGAACTCTATATGGAGAGGAACTTGAGACAAGCTATCCACATAAGGCAAATGTGCTCCAACTCTATTCATATTAGTTTTGAAACTTGAGAGCACTTTCTTTTTAGCCTTTGTAAGAACCCATTGTGGAAATGGAAGAGGAAGAGCAACACTTTGTGCATCTTTCTTTTCAACCTCCTTGGTGAATATCTCATTACCCCTAGATCCTTTCTCAGTATTCTCAACTTTAGCAACCACCAAACTCTCAGCAGTAGAACCATATAGAAGAGCAGATATTTCTTCAATAGACCGTTCATTCTCATCAGCATGGCGATCCAGTTTTGATTTTTTGAAACTCATACTAGTAACCATGTTCACTTCTTCCTTGAAGATGGCATTGCAAAACTTTTTTGGGTTTGGTTCCGGTTTTCCCGGTAGAGAACCCATTTGTCTTGTTGAAGAGGAAGAAGCTTGTCCCTGGACCTGTGTTTGTAACCTCTCAATATTGGCATTTAACTCACCATAGACATTCTCAACTTTTTGGTGCATGGCTTTCATTTGTGTGGCAAGTTCAATGGCACCTCTTCTTTTTCCTTCTAGGAATTGTCTAAGTAGAGCATTTATGTCATCTACTTGTCCTTGAGGGTGTGGTGTATTCATTTGTTGCTGAGGTTGGGAATAGGTTTGAGGCTTGGCTTGGTAGTTCTCTTAAGGTTTTGGCTGATAGTTGGGTTGAGAAGGAAAAACAGGAGGTTTTTGCGGTGGATAAGTCTGGTCTTGTGGCTTCTCCACACTGGTGATGCGGTAAGAGAGGTTTGGGTGGTTGTGGTAATTAGGATTGAACTTGTTATACCCCTGCCCACCAACATAATTGACCTCTTCTTGTCTCTCAACACAAGCTTCCATACCTTCTTGATAACCTTGATAAAGTTCACACTCATTGACAAAGTGAACTGGTTTTTGATTGGCAAGAATAATTTTATCCATCTTGTCATTCAATGCTTTGATCTCCTTGCGGTGCTGCTCATTCATATCAAAATGATCTCTTGGAGTTCTATCATAATTCTCCCCATAGTTTCCATCACTTTGAGCAAGATTCTCCACCAAAGTCATACCAACATCAACCTCTTGGCCAAGAAAGTTACCATTACTTGCTGAGTCAAGCAACATCCTCATCTTTGGTAGCACCCATCTGTATAATGTGCTGAGAAGAGACTCCTTGGAGAAACCATGATGAGGACATTGCATAGTATAGCCCTTGAATCTCTCCCACGCTTCACAAAAACTCTCATTTCCCTTTTGAGCAAAGCTTGATATGTCATTCCTTAACCTTGTTGTTCTTGTAGTAGAGAAAAACTTGGATAGGAAAGCTCTCTTGCATTGCTCCCAAGAGGTGACTGATCCCACTGGTAGGTTCTTCTCCCAAGTCCTAGCTCTATCGCCAAGAGAAAACGGAAAGAGGCGGAGCTTGAATGCATCTTCAGAGATACCATTGATTTTCACTGTCCCACACGTCATGTCAAACTGATCCAAATGGTCAAGAGGGTCTTCCATAGGCAAACCATGAAACTTTGAGCTTTGCACAATGTGGATAAGACTTGACTTGATCTCATAGTTATTGTTCTCAACAGGAGGTGCTCTAATTCCCATGCGGTTCCCATGAATGTTTGGTTGATCAAAAGTTCAAATGACTCTTGGTTGTCTTGGAGGATGGAGAGGAGCTTGGTCATCTTTGTGCTGGTCATTTCCATTATGACCAGCAGGAGGTGGAGGGTTGTTGTCCATAGCTTGTCTTGCGAACCAGCGATTCTTTCGCTCAAAACGGTAGATGTCGTCAACCCGCTCAATCAAGTCTGCTTGGTCTTGACTTCTCAAGTCCATACACCTTGCAAAAGAGAATTCAAAACACCAAAGCAAACCAAGTAAGTAACAATATAAAGTAAATGAATAGGCTCAAGCAAAATTGAAATCCTAATGGTCAAATTGA
The DNA here is from genome assembly GCF_030686135.1 of Camelina sativa. NCBI lineage: Eukaryota > Viridiplantae > Streptophyta > Magnoliopsida > Brassicales > Brassicaceae > Camelina > Camelina sativa. The sequence goes on along the minus strand of NC_141890.1, from coordinate 24,744,267 downwards.
ATGCAAATGGGCAACGACACCAAATTGATGTAGTACTTTTACTTCAATTAAATTATCAATCCACAATTTGCATTAATCAACTCACTAAGAATACACAAAGATGCTTAATATAAACTTAAACAAGAATTGGTTTATTGTAACAGTCTTAACTAACAAAATGGATTAAAGAAAGAGAACAAAGCAAACTCAAAGCAATAAAAACTCAAAACAAACAAGGACACAACTAAGAAAAAGTCTTTAAATCAAGATTAAACAAGTGAACCTTGGGCAAGGTAATTGACTTGGGAGATAGCTAACCAATCCAAGATGTCTAAGCAACAATCAAGAAAAATCCTATGGCTAAGAACACTTATGCAAATCAATCCATTTCCATGATAGAGATCCTATGCAATTCAAGTGATAATCAACAATTTCCAAAGGCAATCACAAGGTAAGCATGCATTATAAACAAGTCCAAATACCACCAAACACCCTAATCAATAATTTCCATTGGCTAGGAATGCAAAGCTCTTGAATAGTTTGGTTCAAGAATTTCATCAAACACCTTATGGGCATGGAAATCCTAGTGTCTAGATTCAAGCTTGATCAAGGTTATCTAGCATTATTAACACTAAACAAGATAAGAAACACATAAATAAAGCCCTAGACATAAAAGATCAATAATCTATCTCTCTAATCTACCAAGTCCAAAGTTCTAAAGGATCTACTCACTCATCATCATGATCACACAAAGGAAAGAGTTTGATCTTTGTGAAATCATAATAAGAGATTATAGATTAAGAGATTTGAAGAAGAAATTGCTATTAAAAACTTAGAAGTACTCAATCAATCCACAAACCAATAGTAAAAAAGTTTAAGAACCCTAAAAGCTGTTAAACAAGAGATAAGATAAAGATCAGTCTCCCCTTAATAGGGTTAGAGTATTTATAGGAAAACAGAAAAGGACCCGGGTCAACCCAAAACAAACTGGGTCAAACCCGGATTAAAACTAAAACAAGTGTGGACTTAAGTGAACCGGGCAGGCTTTGGCCGGTGGTCCTGGCCGCGGGTGGTTCCTGTCCGGGCAGGCTTTGGCCGATCGGCCGGCTTTTGGCCACATGAGGTGGCCGCGGGTGGTTCCTGTCCGGGTTGTGGAGAGTTCAACCGGTCATCCTTTACCCGGTGGTCATGGCCGATGGCCTCACTCGGCCGTCACTTGGCCGCTGGTGTCTCCTGTTCGTTGGTCCAAGTGAGTTCAATCGGTTGGCTTTTGGCCGATGGTGGTGCTCGATGGTCTCCCACGGCCATGGTTTGGCCGATTTTCTTGGCCGCGGCTAGCTCCTCTCCATGTCACTTCTCCAACTCCACTCTTCTTGCTTCTTTGCACCAAAATAAGTCCAAATGCTCCAAATGTAGTGAGATTACTCCAAGAACCTGAGAAATGAGACACTAGATGCATATGCTCCTAAAACAACTAGAATGACAAGATTATGCAACAAAACTACCCAAAAATAAGGCTTAAAACCCAACAAAAACACAAGATATCACGGATCGCGACTGTAGAGGCAGTGTCGATCAACACCAGGAGGGTGTCGGTTGACCCCAAGATTCAACATCGATCGACACTGTGGGGTAGGGTCGGTGGACACCAATACCAGTGTCGGTCGACACCAATACAAGTGTCGGTCAACACTCGGCTGGTATCGGTCGACACCTCTCTTCCAGGAAGACGATACTTGTTCCCTGGTTTGATTGTGTTGTTTGTTGATTGTGTATGACATTGGTATCTTAGTTGCTTGTGTGTATAGCCCAGTAGATGGGAGTATTGCCTCGCTGAGTGTTTATAAAATACTCATGCATCTCAATTTGTGTTTGTGGCGCAAGTAAAGGCAAGATGTGATCGTGGAATCAAGGCAATGAAGAGGAGGATGTTCTAGTGGCTCGATTGATTGTTGTCCGGCTTATGTTAGGTTGCTAGAGTTGTTGGTACCTTGTTCTATGTTGTTTGGTTCATTGTTTTAATTTATTATGGATTAATACTCGTTATGGAAGATTGGTTATTAATGATTTATTGATATTGAATATTTTCTGCTGTTTGGTTTGATTGTGGTTAGGTGGCTAGTGGATATGTGACCACTAGTCTAGAGTATTTATTATTATTTATTATTTCAAAAAAAAACAGATCGGGTCGTTTCAGTTTGGTATCAGAGTCCTTACGGTTCTAGGCTTGGGTTCACTAGGCTTTGTGCTATAGATGTTGTGGATTTGCATGCTCTGATTGATTATGTGAGAAAAAATTGTGTTATGGCATGGAGTCCTAGAACATCCTCTTCGAGCCTACAGTGTGATTCCACGGTGAGTTTTGTTTTGTGTTTTGTTGAATTGTTTGCTTAGCCTTTTGTTCATGGTAGTGCAGATGGTTAGAGAGGATGCTGTTGCTGGTCGTGGTACGCGGACGTGGTCGTGGTAGGGGCAGATTTCGAACGGTTAGTGATACCGTGGACCAGAGTGAGACAGTTGAGGGTGTTGGCGAGTCGCAGGGCTTCCAGGAAGGGTCCATGAGTGTGGCTGCGGGTACTGATAGGACCGTAGGCATTGATGGAGTCGGTGTGGGCGGTGTCGGTGCCGGTTTTGCTGGTGATGCTAGGGTTCCAGGTGTGGGAGTCACAGCAGGTGGAGCCCCTGGAGAAGACGTTGATCTTGCGGGCTTGTTGACACAGCTGTTGGAGCGGATACCGGGAGTGATACCGGCTTAGACTCAAGTAGTACCGCCAGTGGCAGCGGGGGTGCAGCAGCCAGTAGCTGCGGATGTAGGAGTTCATTCTCCTTATGTTAGTATGCTGAGAGAGATGAACAACATTGGTACCAAGCGGTTTTCGAGAGGTACTGATCCTACTTTTGCTGATGCGTGGAGGACGAGAGTGGAACGTAACTTCCAGTCTCTCAGATGTCCTATGGAGTTTTAGGTGGACATAGCGGTCCACAATTCTCATCCAAACCCCTCTTAATTAACCAATTAAAATACAACAATATGCCATGTCATATTATATTTTAAAACATAAATCAAAATTAAAATAAAAGGATAAAACAAATTAAAGAAACAAATTATGTAGATCTTTTATTAAAGAAACTAGGTTTTGAACCCACGCTACGCGTGGGTTTATTTGATATATTTTGATAAAAATTATATATGATTGCTGACGGTAATGAAATATTATCTTATAGAAAACTTTAAATTACTATTAAGGAAAAAAAAATTTCGAATACACACTTTTTAAAAATATAAAAATCAGTTGTGTTTTAAAATCATGAATTTAACTCGACGTCCAGACGAAATGGATCAAAGTGGTGACATCACATATCCTAAATTATTTTTTTGACCACCAGAAAACGGAACACTTTTATAATCATGAATTTATCTCGTTTTTCATATTTAATTGATCGCTATCACCTATGTTTTCGTGTTATTTATTCAATGTTTTATTATTCTTTATATTTTTTTCTTGTCATTTTCACTGTCAAATTTTATGGTAATTGTCATCATTACTTTTACCGTCCGGTTCTTCGTTATACTCTTCTTCTTGTTCTTCCTCGTCAACTTCTTCACATTCTTCCACTGAAAAACCTTTTTTTAGACTACCACACAACTTGTTAACACATCAAACTCCAAAACCAAAATCATATCTTTTCTCATAAAAATTGTGCAATTCATGAAAACCAGCATAGTCAACACATGCACCCAATTATTGATAATTTCATCCATATTATTCGATTATAGATCCACACGGTTTGAAACTTCTCAAACCAAAATCCTTACTTGCTGAGAAAGTAATATGAACACATATATAGTTAAAACAATATTTATGTTTTTCGTCAATCCTTCTTTTTTAAACTCAAATAACATCAAATCAAGGTCTTGCGACGTCAATCCTTATTTTTTAGACTTGAAAATAAAAATTTACTGCGAAAATATCAAATCATCTGTAAAGTCATACACAAAAACATGTTTTACAGCTCATAAGATATATAAAGCACAAACGGAGATAAGTAAGATATTTTCAAGATATTAAAAATTTGATATATAATATTTTGTAATTCTTAAACTTTTAAATTTTTAATAGAGATTAAAATTTTAAAATATTTCAAACTTTAAATGTAGTTTAAATATTTGTAACATTTTATTTTTTTGAGTTAAATACTAATGACACTTTAACTTTTTATAGAGTTTAAATAATTATAGCTTTTTAACATTTTTATGGAGGTATTTATAATATTTCTAAATATTCTATATTAAATATTTAAACCTTTATAAATTTTAATTTGCTAAAATAAATCAAATAAAACTTCTAAATTTGGAAACCTGATAAATAAGCATAAATCAATCAAACATGATAAATTTATAGTTAAAAACATATTAGTTTTATTTATAATGGTTCTCAGCCATTGTCTACAATTTTCTAGCCGATGTGGGATGTTGTAAATATTTCTTTTATTTCTATAGATTTTACTTTTTTTTCTATAAAAATCTTAATATATAGATTACTACTATATTTCTAAAAATGTTATTAATGAAATATCTAATTCTTATTGATTTTTTTTAAAATTCTATATGGACACCTTTGGGAGTTTATAGCTTCAACTTTTTATTAGTATAGATATAATGTCTTCAAATTTCTATGGAGGTTAAGTAATTGTAATGTTTTAAAACATTTTATGAAGTTTAAAAATTTTTAATATTTGAACCTTTTAAAATTTTCAAGTTTCAATATTTATAATATTTTAAACTTTTAAAATTTATAAATTATAATTTTTCAAAAACCTTTTAAATGTTAAGAAATTTTTAAAATTTAAAAATTATAATATTTTGAAACCTTTAAAAGCTAAGACTTTTAGAAGTTTCAATATTTATAATATTTTAAACTTTTAAAAGGTTCGAAATATAATATTTGAACCTTTTAAAAAGTTTCAATATTTATAATATTTTAAACTGTTAAAATTAAAAAATTATAATATTTAAAAACTTATAAAAAGCTAAGAACTTTTAAAAGTTTCAATATTTATAATATTTAATATTTAAATTTTTTAAATATTATAATATTTTTTGAAACTTTTTGAAGTTTTAATTTGATCAGATAAAAAACCGGATCAAACCGAATAAAACTTTTAAACTTGGACGTCTGATAAATCAAGCTTTCCTACCCATTTGTTGTTGGAAGCATATTAATCTTATTTATAATGGTTCTGAACCATTGTCTAAAAAATTTCTAGCCGATGTGGGATATTGTACATAGTTCTTTTATTTACATAAATTTCAAATTGTCCTTTTTCTAAAAAATTAGTGAAATTTTAAAAATGTTAATGAATGGCATGTCAAATCCTAATTGGTCGTTTAAAAAATATCTTAATATAGAAAATTCTGGAAATCTTAAAAATGTTAATTAGTGACATGTCAAATTCTGATTGGATGTTTAAAATCCTAGGTGGACAGTTTTTTTCCTTTTTCTAAAAAATTCTGGAAATTTTAAAATTGTTAATGAATGGCATGTCAAATCCTAATTGATCGTTTAAAATAATTTTTAATATAGAAAATTCTGGAAATCTTAAAAATGTTAATTAGTGACATGTCGAATTCCGATTGGATGTTTAAAATCCTAGGTGGACAGCCTTAGGAGCTTATAGCTTCTACTTTTTATTAGTATAGTTTATGTTGGTTTGGGTTTATAAAATAGAATTAGGGCTTAAATTTATAATATTTAAAATTATATGGCTGTTTGGTTTTATAAAAGAATGGTTAGGATCTATATTTTATAATTAAACAAAATTATATGTCGGTTTGGGTTTATAAAAGAGTAGTTAAGGTTTAGATTTTACAATTAAACAAAATTATATGTCGGTTTGGATTTATAAAAGAGTGGTTAGCGTTTAGATTTTACAATTAAATAAATTATATGTCGGTTTGTGTTTATAAAATAGTGTTTAGGGTTTAGATTTTACAATTGAACAAAATTATATGTCAGTTTGGGTTTATAAAAGAATAGTAAGGATTTAGATTTTACAATTAAACAAAATTATATATCGATTTGAGTTTATAAAAAATAGTTTTAGATGTGATCAATAAAATCTATAATATAATATTAGAATTAACAATTTTAAAATTGATTTATTTACAAAATTTGTTTCTTTAATTAAGATTTGTTTTCTTAATTTAAAGGGGTTAATAAGAAAAGTTCATCCAGTGAACGGAAGAATTGTCCATATTATATAGAGTTGATGGTTTAACACTTCTCAGGATTTATCTCTTACTTACCCAAGGACAATATGTTGAAAGTTGAAACTATTATAGTTTCATACCGAAGCTTGGGAGAAGCTTCATGAAGGCGATCAGGCAACAATTTTTACATGAACTCCAACCCCGATTTCTTTATGAAAAATTGAATAGTTCAAAAATTTATTAATTAGGATTGTTGCACTTCAAGATATGTAAACGCATTGACGTTGGATTTGTTACTTTTGCCATTGAAATCAAACAAAAATCAAACTTAATTTTAAAAAAAAAACAGACAAACTTTACTTGGACAATGTCTCTAACACCCATTTCAGAAAAAAGCATAATTACTATAGTGGAGGATAAAAATAGGACGACACTGAAAATCCGAGGAAGAGGAGGCCTCCAACAGTTGCAACTGTGCGTTGCGAGATCCTTGAAGCCAGCATGCTTCCTCCAACAACCGCTAGTGAAGTACACATCGTGTGTCCAATTGTTGCCCCAATGGCCACTCCTATGGCGTTCTTGTGAGTCGCCAACTTCAAAAAACAGATAAAAGTCATTTGACTGGTAAATTTTACTAAGAAGCTTAGATATGAGACATGACTCTTACAGCTATTGTAGCAATCTGGCTACGGTCGCCCCATTCAGCTAGAAAAGTTAAGATGAAAGACTGCAAAAAAAAAAAAAAATAATACATGAGACAGGTTATATAGTCAACTTTATAAACAGTTTACGGCTAATGTACAAACCAAAAGCATCAATATGCCCAATAGAAGATTACCTCTAGAAATATTGGGGTACAAAATCTTGAGAATAAGCGACGGAAAGGTGTCTTTCCTTGGCCTGACTCAAGCTTCTCTTCAACCTTTACCAAAGATAATGGGAAGTCAGACAAATTTAAATGTTGATAGCAAATAAGGTCAGGCACAATTTCTTTTTAATTGTAAAGATGCAAACAACTGGCAAACACAAGTAGCTTGATATCCACATACTTCCTCCATTTCCTTCTTCTGATTTGACTTTGAATCAGTAGACCTCCAAGCAATGTAGAGTAATCGCAAACCAAAAAATGCATAGAGAACTGCATATTCAAAGATGAAACATCCTTCGAGTGAGACTCAGATTAAAAAGAAAGAGTCACCAAAACTTACAATTATGTGCCCAATGATAATGCAGATACTATTACAACATTAAATTGGTTTACGGATTCACAAAAATTTTACTATCCACTCATCTTGTGATTAAATTGAAGTAATCAGTTTGGATAGTACTTCTCTACTAAATGAATCAACTATCCTTACATTTCACCAGGTATCAAATAAACTTAGATACCAAGATATACAGTTCAAGAAAACTTGAGTTTGCAAAATCATAATCACAAGATGCACTAAAAGATGAGTGGATAGATACTATGCTTCAGACAGTACATTTTAAGACGACAAAATTCATAATCATATAGTTGCATAGCGCTCTCAAAAATTTTAAGCTAATAGAAACTTTAAAAAACCAAAAAAATATAAAGTGTGACAGTGTTCAAACCATATGATATGAGAGAAGGACATACCTGTAGCAGCGCTGTTGGTGTGCTTCCTTGATATCAAGTTTGGCACTATTCTACCAAGTCCAGTGGAAAGAATCTAAATCGAAATCATGAGAATCATAGATATCAGACAAGTAACCCTTTCTAGTTAACTAAGATTTCTCAAAGAAACTATTCAAGTGATCTTGCACTTACAGTCATAACAAACAAAGCAGAAAGTGCACCCGATAAAACAGTAGCTTTAGGATGTCGCATAGCCATCAACGCCGCTATAATAAACGTTTCATCCCCAATCTGACATAATAATGATGAAGAGAAACAAAGATATATCAAGTTTCTCCAAACTAAAGAATCAATCACCCTAGGCTTGAACCATATAAACAAAACCACACGAACCTCGGTCACAAGTATCATGGAGAAACTGGAAAACAAAGCATCAAATACACCAGGGCCAGTTGATTCAAGGTCAAGATTCAAACCAAGAGCAGCAATATTGTCTACACCAGCATCAACTCCACCAAGCCTTTCAGTACCAATCTTAAAAAAAAAAAAAAAAAAAAAAAAAAAAACAGAATCTATAAACAGATTCTGATTCCAAAAAAAAAAAAAAAAAAAAAAAAACAGATCGAGATTTAAAAAATTTACCATTCCACGACGACCAAGCTCTTTACCAGATCCTTCTGATTCTTGTCTCTCATTCTCAACCACCGAATCCTAAGTAAAGGTTTGTTATACAAAATTGAATCAATTTGAAAAGAGGAATCAATGGAGGAAGAAAAAAAAAAAGGAAATCGTAAATACCTGAGCGGAGATGGAAGAGACGAAGATGAAGCAGAAAATGGTGGAGATGAGAACCAAACGGGTAGGGTTTGAAAGCAAACCCATGAGTGATGCGAGAGTTTTGCTAGATCTGTAATTTTCGCGAAAATGGATGAATCTCTCTCTCTCTCTTTGTTCAAAAATTTTCTCGGGAAAGAGCGAATCTGAGGAAATTGGGATCTGGAAATTTGAAAAAAAAAGTACTTACGGTTTAGAAGAGGAGGAGGAGCATTGGAAGAATCGATCGGTGATGAGCTTGGAGCGTGTGAAGCTGCTCCGAAACAGAGAGATCTGTGCGGATTTTGAAGCTCTCTCTAGTAGTGGGATTTTTAATTAAAAATTAACTCAGTTTTTTAATGATAACTCAGTTCATATTTATTACATAATTTAAGAAAAAAATGTTTATATAAAAATTGGCAAGTTGTATTTTAAGAAATTGAACTATATACTGAAAGATTTTATTTTTATTTTCTGTCAAATATACTAAAAGATTTGAAAGAATAAAATTGAAGGTACCATATAATATGCCTTCCGTATTCTATAGTAGTATTTGATTTACTTGTTGAGAGTAATTATCAAAACTAAGAAAAACTATTTAATTTTGTATTGAAAATTAAAAACATTTTATAAATTTTTTAAAAAATATATTTTAAAATCTAAAACATCAACAAACTTAAAAAACGGAGGAACTAATATTTGTATTCCTAGGAATCATCTCTCGATCATACTGTTATTAACCACCACCAAATTGAACATACATTTATTCAAGTATAAATATCAACTTCAAAAGAGAAACACAACACCCACAACCAACACCAACATCCGCATAGCTAAACACATTAAGAGAAATGGCTGCAACATTTGTTTTCTTGAGAGATGTCCGCCCTTACAAGATGGCATGGAGAGTACAAGTGAAAGTCCTTCACTTGTGGCGGCAATACACAAGCAGCACTTCAGAAATCCTGGAGCTGATCTTGGCTGACGAAACTGTAAGAATCAAAACATAAATTTTCATTATTTTAATTTCTTATTCACATGAATCCTACTATTATCTATTTTAATCATTTCAGGGAATGAAAATCCATTCATCAATCAAAACAGACTTGGTTAATAGGTATGTTAACCATCTACCTATTGGTGAATAGAGACATTTTCTCTAACACATGCGAGTGAACAATTTCGTCCCACAAATCATCTTTACAAGATGAGTTTTGTTAACGGGACTATGGTTACAAGAAGTGATCCTAAATCTGACTCCAACTATTTAAGCTTGGTTAAGTTTGAGCAGATTAACAGAGATGATGTAAAGACCAACATGCTGATTGGTAAGTAATATATACAACACATACTGCGTCAATATACATATCTTTTGAGCAATGACTATTTCGTTATGTCCTAAACAATCCCTGAAATAAACTTATAGATGTGGTTGGACAAGTTGTGAACATTGGTGAGATGGAACTGCTTGAAGTTAACAACAAGTCAACTTCCAAACTCGAGTCCGAGTTGAGAGATGAGAGGTGATATCAGGATTTTTGTCTCCTTTCTACTTATTTTTAAAATGTCTAATACAAATCTCTTAATTACTTCACACCTCCTATTATTAGTGATGATAGATTGTCGTGTACCTTGTGGGGTTCCTACGCTGAACGGCTTTACCAAGCCTGCAATGTAGCTAATGGTATCATTGTCGTTTGCGTCCTTAGGTTTGCCAAAATCAGATCCTACAAAGGTAAAAACTGTCCACATTTAGTTATACGATAAATATAACATGGTATTATTGCTAAATATGATATTATTAACTAGCGGTTATATCATTTGCAGGGTTAAAGAGTGTCTCTAATGCTTTTGATGCTTCACAGCTTCATATCAATCCACCTTGGCCTGAAGTTGATGTTTTCACTCAAAAGTATGTTTTACAATTAAAATGATTTGTCCACACTACAACCAACATACAGTACTTACATGTCGTTATGCCCAGGCTGCCAGCTGATGGACTCTCACTCACATTCCGTGAGAGAGTCCCGCGGTTCCAGATTGTGTCGAAGGAAGATGGTGATAGTAGTCAATATCCAAGGAAAACCATTGCCCTTCTTATGGATTATGTTGAGGTTTGTAACTCTAATCAGTACCACAAATAAAACTTACTGAAATATGTTTGGTTACTTTTTGACAAAATTCTATTGTTGGAAGATTGGCAAAATAAGAGTCATGTGCACCATCTATGCAATCGACACTGACTGGGCATGGTATTACTTTAGTTGTCGGAACTGCAACAAAAAGGTAAACCATATTCATGCAGCCGCAGACAATGGTGTCAATAGCATTGCCAAGAAGCCAAAGTTTTGGTGTGACACATGCAAGACCGTGGTGTCCAACGTCATTGCTAGGTGAATTACTATTGAAAAGATGGATTTTGTTCATTACTCAATCACTACATAATATTAATCTGCTGAAATCTTTGTTACAGATACATGATTTATGTGAAGGTCATGGACAATACTAGAGAAACTAAGTTTCTTTTGTTTGATAGCATTGCTACTGAAATCATTGGAGAGTCTGCACCTTCTATTCTTGGGGGGTCATTGGATGAAGTAAGCTCTATATTTTTCATTCATTTTAACAAATATACTATTTACTAACACTTTCTAACTTTTTGAAACCTAAAAATAGATTTCGGATCCTGAAGCTTTGCCAGAACCAATCAAAAACTTGGTTGGCAAGACATTTGTCTTCTTAGTATGTGTGGAGCGAGAGAACATTTGGGAAGGAAAGGATTCCTACAGGGTTACAAAGTTGCTCTCTAAGGATGGACTCCTAGAAGAAGAAAACATTGAAAATTCAGCTGACATTGTTAACCCTGCTTCCATTGTCTCTGGTGACCAGGTATTAATCTAGAGAATATCTATTACTATAATTATGGATTTAATTTTGCAATAATATTAATATATATTAATATATATTTTGTGTTACTTTCTGTTGGTTATTATAGGTTCCACTTGCATAGACTTATAGTCAAGAAACTAATGAGTCCAGTACACCATCATCAAAGCGTGTATATGCTCCTAATGTTGAGGGAAGTGATCAAGCATTTTCTTCGAAGAAGGTCTGTGTTAAACCCGGGGAGAATTCTGCTGAAGGATTTGGTGTGACCGCGGCTACACTAACATTTGAAGACAACAAAGTGAACAATGGTACTGATGAGGAGTGGGGAAGGAGTGTGTTGGTGTAAAGGTGGATGATGCGAATGTGGGTTTGAAGAAAATGAAGGGAGTGAACAATGGTACTGATGAGGATGTGGGGAAGGAGTGTGTCGGTGTGAAGGTGGATGATGCGAATGTAACCATGAAGAAAATGAAGGGAGTTAACATCAAAGTTGAGAAGCGAGAGTGATTCGGAAGTTGAGTTTTTTTTTTTATGGTGGATTGGCATTTTTATTTAATTGAGGCTATTTGTATTTCAGTTTTTGTTTGGAGTTACTTTCTCCTTTCCTTTCAATAAGGAATGGTTTATGTGCCATTCATTTAAGTATCATTCAATAATATTCCACCTTTATTTTTATATCCTACGTAAGCGTATTCAATAATTTTTATACAATCTATAGTAAAGAAAAACAAATTCTCTTACTAACTGTTTTTGGTTGTTTAGTATTTACGTTTTATATAAAAAGTTTTTTAGGTGTATAATTTAAACCGGTAATCGTATTCAGACATTTATAACTAATCTACATATAGATTGAAAACTAGAAGACTGACCCATAGCGCATGCACTACTTCTTTATGCATATTTTCAATTACGGGTTAAAACGTTTTGTACCGTAAATAATAAAAATTCACACATAATTAAATTAGAAATTACCTGCAAACCTTAATGGAGCAAAGCTACTAGCATTTCTTGGTAGAATGTGGTATCCACAATCCTTAATGTTAGTTGCCTTATAAAAAAAGAAAAAAAAAACAGAATTATGATAATCAGTGCAATGGTCAGGATATTCAACAGGCACAATATATTGTATGTTAACTCCAATATTTATTTCCCTAAAAACTACCAACTAATACTTGAAAATCTTAAAACATCACTAAGTTCACTAAATATTCTTTTAAGTATGATGGAAATAATAAAAAAATTAGTATCAATATAATATTTATTTTCCTAATTACTTTAGGATCTCAGTAAATTTAGTGAACTACTAAATATTCTTTGAAGTGTAAAGGAAATAAACATCTCGCTGAAAAACACCACATTTCCATAAATATATACGATGGAAACTGTAAGGTTTAAATACTGCTTTCTCTATCTCCACTATTAATTACGTATATATAGATATACATATATCTATATTAAAGAAGTGTGTGTTGAATATAGATTATTTAAACCCGCAAATCTCCAACAAACACGATTATATTGATGCGTATAAGCAATTTCACGAAACAAACATGAAGAAAAAACTGCATTTACCTGATGAAAACTTGGAAAATTTGATGTCAGCAACCAAAAGAAGTCGTACATCAGCAGATTTTTCTGGACAACCAATAAATATTTCCCCACTACCGCGATCAATTGAGAATGTCTGTGTACCTCTAATTGAAACTTTCAACAAAGTCTTCAGAGATCTTACCAATTTTCAAGAGATGCATGATCCAAACTACATATTCCCATCAAACAATCATACAACAGCAGTAAATGGTTAGTTTAAACTACATTTTTGTCTGTATTGTTTGTTAAAGACCAAATTATATTAGAATTTTCATTCTAAAACATCATACTTACATTACTAATACAGGATCGAAGGACGTGACAAAAAGTAAACTCTCATCCCGTTCATTTAATCTGTTTCTCACACCTACAGGTAAAAAATGAAGGAATGGTTCATGTATTTTCACAACTTCATATTGTATGAGTAGTATGCTTTCACGAACTATACGAAAACACACTTACAATGTAATATGGCGGTTCTCAGGTGAAACTCCGAAGTCAACCCTCACTTCACTTACTCATAACACCTACGGAGAAAACACATCATTTGGGAATACTGTACTCAAAAACATCACCAATATGACCTCCACTTATGGACAAAGATGTCATCCTGTGCATCCACACGTGAGTCCTTCATTAGTATATGTTTCTAGCTTCATACTAATTAGTTAAACATATATAACGATTATAATACTAATATATTTTCTGCAATAAAACCTCCAGATCATCAATATACGGATACTACTTTGTCTATAAACAAACATCAACCATCAAATTATGTTCCATTTGGCAAGGACTTCCCCGCTAGAAATTTAGCAACACAATTCACAAATGCTTCATCCTCTCATTTTAACCAAGGTATGTCCTACTATCACCAAGTTCTTACCATTTGTGTGCCATCTATATTAACATTCCCCTAACTTTTATGTGATAGGTCTAAGTGGTGATATAGAAGAAGAAAACGATGATGAAAGTAGCAATGATGACGAACCATTGGGAGGAGAATACCTTGACTGTTTCTCTGACGATGATGAAGTAGATCAAACTTACAACTATAGCACTGATGATGAGATAGAAACTGCACATGAAAACCCAAGAGGATTAGATATAGATTTAAATTTGCCGCCGATCGTAGAAGAAGACAATCAATTCCTATCTATGCTTGAGGAAAATCTACACCAGACTTGGGAGAAAACAAAGGCTACTATGCGAGTCGCAACTAGCAAAACATCATCACGTGTAAAAAAAAAACAACTGAAACTTCTACCTCGAAACAAATCAAAGCAGGTTAACATTCTACCACTAAATGTTATAAACCTGTATTTGTGCTCTATTTGTAAAACTAAAATCTACTATTTCAACTTTTTAGGTTATCTTGATCATGGTGATCCAACATTCAAGTGTAAGTATTGTGGTGCATTGATGTGGTATGAAGAACGTCTAAACAAGAGGCGAAAACAAAAAAACCCGGTGTTTAGCCTTTGTTGTGGTCAAGGGGCAGTTAAACTACCATTTCTAAAAGAATCGCCTGAAATTCTTAGAAGACTACTTCATGGTAATGATGGCCTAAGCAAGAATTTTCGCCAAAACCTCAGACTTTATAATATGATTTTTGCTATGACTTCTCTCGGTGGAAAGATAGATTGATCTATTCCTAAAGGGCATGGACCGAATATGTTTCGTTTGCAAGGAGGAAACTATCGTAGAATAGGTACTTTGAAGCCAGATGAGGGTGATTTTGCAAAGTATTCACAACTATATATAGTGGTCACAGAAAATGAAGTAAAGAACCAAGCGACTGTTATTGAGTAAGTTTTTGAATACTTAAATCTCAATTGCAACTTTTCCTATTTCCTGATACAGATTTCTTGTATCACAAACAAAGCTTAATATTTGTTTCTTTTTCTCGTGCTCAATAAGTGTAAAAACTCAGAAACTGGAAATCGAAAACCGAAACTGAAGAAGGAAATCATCGAAGCATTAATGAAAATGTTGAATGACGTTAATCCGTATGTGAAGAACTTTAGGACAGCAAAAGATAGGTTTCAAACAGAACAAGAACAACCCTTTCATATGAGAATTGTTGCTGACCGTGTTGGGTTGATGAAAGAACTTACGGTATGCCTACAGCATCAGAGGTTGCTGCACTAATACCCTGTGATTTTCAAAGAGAAATGCCTTCACTTGATATAGTTATACATGAAAAATCTACTGGTCACCTAAAGAGGATAAGTGAAGTTCATATCTCATATTTGACACTACAATATCCGCTAATTCTTTGTTATGGTGAAGATGGTTTCAGACCTCGCATCGAAAAATGTTTTAAAGGAGCAAACAACACCAAGAAGAAAAAGAAGTGTATTAGTATGAGACAGTGGTTCGCATTCCGGATTCAAGAGAGGGATAATGAGTCATACGCTTCTACAGTCAAAGAGGCTATTCCAACAATTTTTGTGTGATGCTTACACAACCATTGAAACAAATAGGTTGAATTTTATAAAGTTCAATCAGTCAAAGAAGCGATGTGAGAACTACAACAACATAAAAGAAGCTGCTCAATCAGGAAATACCACTATGAGTCAACAAGGGAATCAAATTAATATTCCAACTTCCTTCACTGGTGGACCTCGGTATATGGTTCAAAGTTATTATGATGTTATGGCCATATGTAAACATTATGGATTCCCTGATCTATTTATTACATTTACGTGCAATCCTAAATGGTCAGAGATAACAAGATATGTAACAGAACGGGGGTTGACTTCTGATGATAGACCTGACATCATTGCTAGGATTTTCAAAATAAAGTTGGATTCTCTAATGCATGATTTAACAGAAAAGAATTTGCTTGGCAAGACAGTTGCATGTACTATATTTATCATGCTTTCTTTTATTTCGGTAGTTTGATAATATTGATGATTATATTAAATATTGGACTATTGTATATTTGCAGCTATGTATACTGTTGAGTTTCAGAAAAGAGGGCTTCCACACGCGCATATCCTCTTATTCATGGATCAGAAAAGTAAACTACCAACAACTGATGATATAGACAAAATTATATGTGCAGAGATTCCAGATAAAGAAAAAGATCCCGAGCTTTATGAGGTGACTAAAGATTGTATGATTCACGGTCCATGTGGTGCAGCTAATAGGAGTTCGCCATGTATGGTGGCTGGAAAGTGTTCTAAGCTATACCCAAAAAAGCATGAAGACATCACAAAGGTTGGTAGTGATGGTTATCATATCTACAGGAGGCGTCATACTGAACTGTTTATTGAGAAGGGTGGTATTAAGTACGGGCCGACGGTCTATTTCCCCACGAGAAGTATTGTATCGAATCAGATAGATCTCGTTCTTTACCCTCGGTCTATATGTCCCCGAAATAAAAGTTCGAAAGCTATATCTCCCCGAATAAAAAGTTCGAAAGCTAAATCTCCACAGTTTATTTTTCCTACATCAATTAACCCATAATCGTGGATTATATCGGTTTACTATTTACCTAACCGATTAAGAAAAAAACTAAACCTTCATTATACCAAAGCAAACCCGATTTCGACCCGATTAACTTTGATATCGAAAAACCCCAATTTGCGAAGAACCCTAGATAGTGAAATCCAAAAAATCCCCAATTTGCGAAGAACCCTAGATAGTGAAATCCAAAATCAATATCGAAATTCCTTAGCGAAGACAACGATAATGGCGATTGTCGTTTCAGATGCAGAGTTTGGTGGAGATTTCGACGAAGAAGCCAACGACAGAGATGACTTTCACATCGACCAGGTTGTGAATGAGTTCGTCGATGAACCACCAGTCCGCCATGATGTGTATCCGGAGAGTGATACCGATGAAAACGGTGACGGTACAGAGCCAGTTCACACACATATCAGGCGCGGTGATGGGCATTTGTACGATAAGCAGACATTCTTCAGTGGAGTCGCTTTTAAAGAAGCAGTGACGGACTATGTTCTCAGAACTGGAAACAATCTGAAGCAATACAGGTATGATAAAAACAAAATTGGCTTTATATGTGTTGGTTGTAATGGAGATAATGGTTCACGGTGTGAGTGGAAGGTGTATGCTGCAATTCTGCCAAGTGATAATATGTGGAAGATTAGAAAGTTTAATGATAAGCATAGCTGTATCCCTAATGGAGAATGTGAGATGTTCAAGGTTCCATATATAGCTAGGTTGTTTCTTGATAAGATTAGAGATAATCCTGAGTACTTCATGCCAATGAAAATGGAAGAAATCATAAAGGAAAGGTGGAAGATTAGTGTCACTAGGCATCAATGTCAGGCCGCTAGAAAGAAGGCACTAATTTGGATTGATAAGGAGTATGATGAACAGTTTGCTAGATTAAGAGATTATGCTGCTGAGATATTAGAATCTAACAAGGATTCACATGTAGAGGTTGAATGTGTGACGACTGATGAAGGGAAAGACATGTTCAATAGGTTCTATGTTTGTTTTAACAACATAAGAAGAACATTGAAAGAGACTTGTAGGCCTCTAATAGGAATTGATGGTTGCTTCCTAAAGAATAAGGTGAAGGGACAGCTTTTGGTAGCTTTAGGTAGGGATGCAAACAATGGTATTTATCCAATAGCATGGGGGTGGTTAAAGTTGAAAACACAGACAATTGGGTTTGGTTTATGAAGTTGCTGAAGACTGACCTTGGATTGAATGATGGTGATGGCTTTATACTGATTTCTGATAGGCAAAAGGTAATTTCTTATCTCTTGGCTTGTAACTGATGTTGATAGTTCTTTTGTTTATGGTAACTAACAATGATTATTCTTATTATTTAGGGACTGATCAAGGCTGTTCAGCTGGAGTTACCAAAAATGGAGCATCGAATGTGTGTGCAACACATCTATGGGAACTTGAAGAAGCATCATGGTAATAAAACCCGAATGAAGCCACTATTGTGGGATTTAGCATGGTCTTACAATGAGGTGGATTACAAGCGGCACTTGGAGAGGATCTACTGCTATGATACTGGTGTGTACAATGATGTCATGAGGACAAATCCAAAAAGCTGGTGTAGGGCATTTCACAAGATTGGGAGTTATTGTGAAGATGTTGATAATAACCCCACAGAGTCTTTTAACAGCTCCATTAACAAGGCAAGAGAGAAACCATTCATTGTTATGCTAGAGACAATCAGACGACTTGCGATGGGGAGGATTGCCAAAAGGTCTGCAGAATCTCATTCTCACACAGGTAATTTCCTCATTTTTCTTATAAATGATGATGTTTGTTTATGGTTGTACACGATAATGATTGTGTATGCTTGTTTGCAGGGATTTGTACTCCATATGTTGCATTGTTTCTAGCTAAAGAGCATAAGTATGCATCTGAGTCGAAGGTCAGCTCAAGCACCAATGGAGCATATGAAGTAACGCATGGTTAGATAAACACAGAGTCTGCCTGAAAAAGATGCTTTGTTCTTGCATGAAGTGGCAGATATGTGGCATCCCATGTGAACATGCCTATGCAGTCATCATCGACAAAACACTTGTAGCTGAGAACTATGTCTGTCAATGGTTCCGGACAGCTATATGGAAAAGGAATTACACCGAAGGCCTCGTTCCACAGAGAGGTCCACGGTTTTGGCCTGAAACAAAGACTCCTAATGTATGTTTACCAGATGAAGATAACGATCAAGCTTAAAGAGAAGAAGACAAAGCCTGACAAAAAAAGGAAGAAGGGTGCTAATGAGTTGCCAACTAAGAAGAAACCAAAGGAGAAAAAAAGAATGATGCATTGTGGCATTTGTGGAGCAGCTAATCATAATTCTAGGTTCCACAAGAATGAATTTCCCAAGGTGAATGTATTTTCCTTTTCATGGTTTCAGTTTGTGGAGCTTGTTTCGGTTTACTAATATTTCAATGTTTTATATTTGTTTTGCAGCCAAGTCAACCGGAACCAAGCCAAGGTTCACTCACTCAAGCTTAATCAAACTAGCTAAGTAGAAATAGTGTTCTAATTTTGTGGTTGCCTTGAATGTATTTTCGACCACATAGACTTGTAATCCCTATGTCTTTTGTCAAAAATTGAGATGTCTTTTATTAACTGTTTTGTGAACGATTTAGGATTTCATTAATGATCATAACTTCTTAACTTTTGCTTCTCATTACCATCTCATAGTCTTTTAATAGCAACATATTACAACTGAAACAAAAACATAGCAACAACAAACTAAAGGAACAACACTCATCTCGTTCTTCAACCTAGTAGCTTAGTGAGACCAATCATGATCATACAAAAGAAGACTAAGACAATCATGATTTTCTTATGGCTTGCTTTGGCTTCAGACAAACCATCTTCGACCTTCTCAAATATCTCCTTCTCCATCTTCTCATAGACCATCTTCTCAAACTCAAACCTCTCTGTTCTGATCTCTTTCAGCTGCTTCTCAAGGTCAGCATTCTTTGCATTCAATGTGTCTATCTCATTGACAAATGCCTCATCCACCCATTTGAAAGTGTGTTCATCATTCCTAAGCTGCAACATTCCTAATTTTACACACGAAAACAGAAAAAAATCAAAAATAAAACAAAATCGACTTACCTTATTAGCTACGCCAAATGGACACCGACAATATCTCCTGTAAGGGTTGGAATCAGACTTCGATATCAAAGATATGATTCCTTCTCCGCACCAACATCTCTTTGGCACACCGATAGCCCTTCCTCTTCCCTGCAAACTAGATTCAGTGAAATTGGATGATACATTACTCATTGTGATACTCAAACTTGTAAATGAAAGAAGAAGTAATCTCAAGAAGAAGAACCAAACTCAATAAAAGGAATCGATTATGAACAACGAAAATCGATTTTAGGTTTTATTTGGCGATTCTGGGTTTATGATCAAACGGATCGGGTTTTATTACCAAACTGGTTCAACATCTGGTTTACATTCGAGACATATCTGGTTTGGTCTCAGGTTTAGACGATAAACCAATATAATCCAGAATTGTGGAGATTTAGCTTTCGAACTTTTTATTCGGGAAGATATAGCTTTCGAACTTTTATTTCGGGGACATATAGACCGAGGGTATAGAACGAGATCTATCTGATTCGATACAATACTTCTCGTGGGAAATTAGACCGTCAGCCCGTGATAATAGGTATGTTGTCCCTTAGGACCATGTTGTTGTTGTTGTTGATCCTGTTAATACAGCTCAAACTCCTACTACGACCACTACCAAACTAGGAGAAGAATCTACTGAAACTGAGAAACAAAAAAATGAAATCAAGGATTGGTTTGACTGCAGGTCAGTCTTCTAATTTTTGACCCGTGTAATGCAATTCTCATTTCGAAACTTTTTTCTAACCATGGTATTTGATTTTGGAAAACTTTTAGGTATGTCTCGGCTTCAGAGGCTATTTGGAGGATTTTCAAGTTCCCAATCCAGTATAGAACAACACCAGTACAAAGGCTATCCTTTCATGATGAGGGAAAGCAACCTGCTTATTTTGAGGAAAACGATGCAATTGACACAGTTTTGGAACGAGTGGCAAATCAAGATTCTATGTTTATGGCTTATCTCACTCTGAACAGAATAAATGCGGTTGGAAAAGATGGAAAACATGCGAGGAAGCTTACTTATGCGCAAATCCCTGCTTATTTTACTTGGGAAGGTAATAGGAAGCAATTTAAAAAGAGGGCGAGAGGATTTTCTTTTGGTCAAATCAACTATGTTCCACGTAGGCTAGAAACTGAATACTACTTACGAATACTTCTCAACATGCTGTGCACATGGTATTTTAAATGATGATCAGATTTTTATAGACAGTCTGTTTGAAGCGAGTGAATGGTGTTTCCGTGAATATTTGAGAAACTTTTTCACCATGATGCTACTGTCTGATTCTTTTTCTAGACCAGAACACGTTTGAAACGTGGGAACTGTTAGCAGAAGGGATTGAGAAAAAGAAGCAAGAGGAATATAACAATCCAGGTTTGTTATATTAAACTTTGGCAATATCTATGCATTTTAAACGTGTATTTTCCAAATTTTCTTATCTTTCAAGTTTCTGATTTTAATATTTCTCGGTACAGATCTTAATTTGTCGGAATCTGATATCAAGACAAAGATTTTTACCTGAAGGAAAAAACGATCTGTTATCTCTTAGCAAAGAAGACAAGAGTGATAAACAAAATATATTCCTCATATTTCCTTCTTCTACGAGTCTCTCACGTTCAGATGGCTCCAGCTTCCCTTTTATCTTCTTTGCAACGTTAATTCTTTCCTCACGAAGCCTCTCAACTTCCTGCTCTCTGCAATGGTTGATTAGCTGAACGGAGAGGAGAAGAAAAAAACAAAAAAAGAAAAGAAAAACATGTCAATTAATCTCTCAAATCTAGCCAGAGAACTAGTCTTTGTCACCAACACTCCATGATTATTCTATCCAGAAACTAACAACACAACCAAGCTTCAACAAGTTTAACAGATAGCAACAAATAAGTTCTTCCTCAAAGTAGCTGACTTTAAATATTTCTATTACTAAGAATCCAAATTTCGAATTGAGTTAACTGCTAATAGGTTCAACGAGAGCAGAGTAGAAGATTAGATATAACCTCAAGGACAACATCCAGATTAGCATTCGAATTCCTGTTCTTCATGTTGTTTTCGACTGCTTCCTTATTATCCCTTATCCCTTACAGGAACTGCCGCGGCGAGTCTCAATTTGTGTAAACTCGTCGTCAGAGAGTTTCTATCTGCTGACAAAGAAGAAAAACCAATCAAAAGAAGCTGAAGCAAAACGAAACAGTTCTGAAATGAAAAACCAAACACGAAATCATAATCCAGAAAATTAAGAGTTATGAATGAAAAGAACAAATTGGTGAACCCTAAAACAAAACCTCAACAGACTCAAACACTAAGATGTGGAAACAGCGATAGATCTAGGAGACGAGATGGAGGTGACGCCGACGAAGACGAATGATATCCCTCACAAACTTCTGAGAAAATATCAACAAAACATCTCTGGTCACATCTTATTCGATTACTCTGGTGTAGAGATTGAGCGGCGACGAGATCTAAAACAGATCTGGGGGTTCACGATTTGCGATGGAGAAGAGGAAGATGACTCTGTTTTGTTTGGTGGAGAAGAGGAAGATAACTCATCTTCTTTTGAATCGGGTTAAGAGTTTTGAATCTGGGTTTAAGAGTTTTGATGGACAAAAATTAAAAAGCTTAATGAGTGAAACAATGGAGGGAGTAAACGAAATTCTAAGGGGGAGAATGAAATTTTGGTAGCCGCCTCCTTTTTTTCACTAAGTTATAAGAGGGCAAATGAATTAGTTTTTTCCGCTTCAATCAAACATAGCCTTTTCATTTTGACAAACGCTATAAAAAACTGAGGGTATCTCAACCATAGCAAAACATAAAAAAACCGCTATATTATGATGCTATTAATACCTCAATTTCTTGTAGTGTTGGATTTGTGATACCTTCTTGCTCAAAGTGTTACAATGATTAATAGCATTAGGTGTTTGCCCCAATTTTCAGGTGGCTTAAGTTGGTAGCTCTACAGTTGTTGTTCTGCTTCAGCATTATCACATAATATTGTCTTTAGATACAGTTTTAGAACATAAGGTCAAGATAAGGCTGAAGTTTTCATCACTTAGCTCCAATTCTTCTTATAAAGGAAGGAGTATATCCACTGCTGAAGCTAGTGATGATGACACTAACTTTCGGAAGACTACGGTTTCGTATATGAAGAAGAAGAGGGTCTACCCTAATAAGGCTAACCAAAACCATCTAAACAAAATCCCACACACCATTTGGGCTGCTCCATAGAGAAACCAACGTTCTGCTTCTAGTTTTAAGACCTCTATTAATGATGCTACTCGAACGAGCCATATGAGGAGAGATGAATTGGATGAGAGACGAAGTAAAAGCTCGGTTGTGCCTTTTTTAAGGCTAGAAAACAAGCGCTTTTAGATAAGAGAGTCGTGGGAGATGGTTCAGATAGTTAGGAGGATAAACCAAGGAAGAGTATGATACCTCAAATAAAAGAATAGATGATGATGTCCTTCTTGATGGTTAGTTTTGTGTGCGTTTCTTCACTAGAAAAGAGAGTATGAAACTGTTATACTTCCTCAACCCCATTGCTGCATTTCTAACATGTTGTTTCTTGTCCTTTGTTCATGTAATGCCCGTGAACTAGAATCCCGTTTTTGGGTGTGCAAATCGATCGATGCAGGTTGTGCACCGGTCGATGAAAAGTTTGTTTTGCAGGACAACTAAGTAAAACGCTCGTTATGTTGCGTTTTTGGGTTTGGAAACCCTAGGGTCGGGTATAAAAGAACGAAGCTCGACGTATATGAGGGTTTTGGTCGTTCTTGTTGTTCTAAAAGGTTAGAGAGATGGAGAGTTCTTCCAGAGTCCGTTTTGTGAGTTTTGGTGCTTGTTCTTGAGGGATCCTTATGTGGGAGTGGAGATCTGAGGCAAGAAGCAAGATGATTCTCGCCGTTTCAGAGTCAAATCTACTTCTTTTAGAGGTGAATACGGGACCATGGCTTATCTATGCGATTAGATGTGTTTTTGTGTGTTTTTGGGTGTTGATTGCTTATGTGTTTGTTTGTTAGTGTTTGCCTTTAGTTTGGAGGTCTTTGGAGGATGTATTCGATATCACGAAGCCAAGAGGAGTCGGTGGAGATCATGTTCGGCGTTCCTTCGCGCGACTGCATCGATTGATGTAAGGTGTGCGTCGGTCGATGCAGTTAGGGATTTTGGAGGAGATGCGAGGTCGTTTTGATCGATGCAAGCAGTGCATCAGTCGACGCAACTAGGGATTTGGAGGTTGCATCGATCGATGCAAGGAGTGCGTTGGTCGATGCAAGTGTTGCGTCAGTTGACGCAAGATCGCAGAATCATAGATGTGTTCAGAATTGTCTGGTTTGCTTGTTCTATGTATTGATTATGTTTGTCTTTTCTCTTGTGTGTATAGCCTAGTAGATGGGAGGATCGCCTCAGTGAGTATGTATGATACTCACGCATCTCAATCGTTTTTTGTGGTGTGTTGGTATGTGATGTGGAATTATAGCGATGATGATGAGGATGAACTATGGTGTGACACCCCGGTTTCAAGAACATGCAGAGAGGTTTAAAAAGAATTGATCTGACCACCTATGTCACCAAAGTGCACTTATCTTTTCGGTCAAGGGTCCTGAGAGAACTCCAGAGTTAAGCGTGCTTGAGCTGGAGTAATCTCAGGATGGATGACCTTCCGGGAAGTGATTGTCGGAATTGTGCGAGTGATGACAAAACATTGGAAAAGATCATGTGCTGATTTGTAGATACGGTAACAAATCTTTAAAAATCTCCCGAACGTAGCAAACCGACCGTCGGATATGGATAGGCTCACGAGCCTAGTGAGAAGACGTGAGGTCCATTTAGGAAGGTGGGACTATGGACTGGGAGTGGATATGGGGCCCACTAAGAGGTGGCGGATAGGGCGTTACTAGTGGTATCAAAGCCAAACACAGACGAGTGTGGAGTCGAGTGGGCTCACACCGTTGGGGGTGACGGTCTTGGTGTGCAACAAGGACATTGTTATCTTATAGTGGAGGTGAATTGTGACACCCCAGTTTCAGGTTCATGCGGAGAGGTTTAAAAAGAATTTATTTGGCCACCTATGTCACCAAAGTGCACTTATCTTTTCGGTCAAGGGTCCTGAGAGATCTCTAGAGTTAGGCTTGCTTGAGCTGAAGTAGTCTAAGGATGGGTGACCTTTCGGCAAGTGACTGTCGGAACTGTGCGAGTGAGGACAAAACACAGGGAAAGATCATGTGGTGATTTGTAGGGACAGTAACAAATATTTAAAAATCTCTCGAACATAGCAAACCGACCGTCGAATATGGATGACTCACGAACCTAATGAGAGGACGTGAGACCCATTAAGGAAGGTGGTCCTATGGGGCCCACTATGAAGTGGCCGTCGGGGCGTTACTAATGGTATCAGAGCCAAACCTAGATGAGTGTATCGAACGGCGCAAGTGTGGTCTCGATCGATGCAAGGCCGGTTTGGTCGAGGAACGAGTAAGTACATGGAGTTGGTGGTGGATTATGATATGGAGATAGCTTACCACCCTGGTAAGGCTAACTTGGTTGCAGGTGCTCTCGGGCAGCTTCGGCCCAGGAGCAGGACATGGAGACTTTGGTAAGGGAGATTAATGCATTGGGATTGTGCGCTATTTCTTAGAGCCATTGGATTTGGAGGCGGCTGATAGAGCAGATCTTCTGAGCAGGGTGCGGTTGGCTCATGAGAAGGATGTGGGGCTGGTGAATGCCTCTATAGTTGCTGGTTAGGAGTATCAGGTCTCTGCCATTGGTACTATACATGTGCACGGTCGAATCTGTGTGCTCAAGGATAAGGAGTTGAGGCAGTAGATCCTGAGAGAGGCTCATGCGAGCATGTTTTCTATTCATCCAGGAGAGACTAAGATGTACGGTGAACTCAAGCGTTACTATCATTGGGTCGAGATGAAGAAGGATGTAGCTATTTGGGTCGTGAGGTGCGACATTTACCAACTATTGAAGATTGAGCATCAGGTTCTGGGCGGGTTGCTGAAGCGTCTTCCCATTCCAGAGGAATTGGGACATGATCACAATGGATTTATTGAGGATGTCTGTGCTGGATTGGGGTGGCCCATTATAAGGCGTTGTATCTATGTCGTACACTGTTATGCTGGATTTAGGTGGGGGAGAGGAGCATGTACGGGGCAAGTTTTGTTCAGGAGATCTTGGAGTAGATCCGGATTCCGAAATGAACATGAAGAAAACTCAAGATCGGTAGAGGAGTTATGCCAATAAGAGGAGAAGAGATCTTAAGTTTCAGGTTGGAGACAGAGTGTACCTCAAGATGACCATGTTGCGGGGTCCGAACAGGTCATTGAAAGACTAAGTTGAGTCGGAAGTATATGGGTCCGTTCAGAGTGATGGAGCGGGTAACACCAGTAGCATATAGGTTGGAGTTACCTTAGGTTATGCGTGGGTTCCACAAGGTTTTCCATGTGTCTATGTTGTGGAAGTGTCTCCACGAGGATGATCAGATGTTGGCTAAGATTCCTGAGGATCTTCAGCCTAACATGACTTTGGAAGCGAGACCAGTGAGGGCTCTCGAGAGGAGGATCAAGAAACTTCGGAAGAAGAAGATTCTTTTGATGAGAGTTCTTTGAGACTGTGATGGTGTAGAGGAGCAGACTTGGGAGCAAGAGGCGAGGATGAAGGCAAAGTTCAAGCAGTGGTTCCAGAAGCAGGCCACGACTTGAACTTGTTTAGTCTGGTCCTAGCTGTAGCTCGTGGCTGGAGCGGGAATGGAGTATTCCAGCCCATTTCTCATGTTACTTGGTCACTTATGGGTGGTTGGTTGTGTGACTAAGTACTAAGATGAGGTGGTGTTAAGGATACGAATTTCCGCAAAGCGAGGTTAAAAGAGGGAAATTTCCTGAAGTGGAAAGCTTGCAAAAGTTGAAAGTGCTGAAAATGGAAAGTTTTATGTGAGTTAGAATTTGTCCATTTTTAGTGGTAGAGAGCCTGGTGGGGCTTGTGTGGCCTTTGTGGCGGACTGTTGAGTCATTGTGTGTACGTGTGGCGGTCTTTTGAGACATTGTGTGGCCTTTATGGCGGGCTATTTAGCCAATTGTGTGGCTTTTATGGCGGACTGTTTAGCCAATATTGCCTGTTTAGGCGGTCCTTCGGGATGTGTGGTCTTTGTGACGGTCTTTCGGGACATGTGGCATGTTTAGGCGATCCTTCGGGATGTGTGGTCTTCGTGACGGTCCTTCCGGATGTTTGGTCTTTGTGATGGTCCTTCGAGACGAGTGGTCTTCGTGACGATCTTTCGGGACAAGTGGTCTTTGTGACGGTCTAGTTTAGAACATTGTTTGGCCTTGGTGGCGGTCATGTTTAGAACATTTTTTGGCCTCGGTGGCGGTCTATTTCGACATTCGGCCTTTGTGGCGGTCCTTTTTAGGACATTTGTTGGCCTTTGTGATGGCCCTTGTGGCATTTTGATGATCCTTGTGTGGTCATGAGAAATTCTAGTGAGGGGATATGTGGTTGGTATAAGACATTGTGTTGTTTTACGAGAGCCACGGGAGGGAAACCTGGTTAGGAATAGGGCTTAGACGTGTTCAGAATTGTTTTCTCTAGGGATAGTTGGTCATGAACGACTATTGGGGGACTTTAGTTCTCCTAGTACTGCTGTATTCTGAGGCTTTATGCCTTGGGAGTATGGTTGGTATATCGACTTCGGATGAAGATCCGAGGACGCGCTGTAGGGTGGTAATCCGAGAGACGAATATTGGAATTCCTTATATATTATGGCATGCGGGCTTAGTCACGATGAATAGCCAATTTTATGGCATGCAGGTTTCAGCCTGATGAGGAGCCAATAGAAACTCAGGGTTGAGGCCTATGAGTAAAGAAAAGTCCAAAAGCGGAGAGCAAATAATGCCTGGAACATGGGTGTATCGCCTAGAAGTCACCTTCGTAGATCGGTCGGAGGAATACGGGCCATGGAGACGGTTGCACGAGAGTCCTTGGCTGATGGTTATCCGAGATTAGAGGACGGATATATGTTGGTGGGGTAGAATTATAACATCCGCGAACCGGAATCCCGGTTTCGGATGTGCATCGAACGATGCAAGTGTGGTGTTGATTGATGCAAGGCCGGTTTGGTCGAGAAAAGAGTAAGTTATTGCGTTTTAGGTTAGGGAAAACAGTAAAATCGTGTATAAAAGAAGGAACTCGAGTATTTGGCCGAGTTTGGCTTTTTTTGGAGTAAAAGAAAGAAAGCAAGAAGTTCTTGAGTGTTCTTGAGAGTTTTGAGAGATTTGTGGCTGTTCTTGGAGAGATATGTAGATGGGATCGTTGTAGAAGCTTTCTAGGAGTGTAGATCTGCTTGTTTGGGTGTCAGAATCTTCTTGGCAAAGGTGAGTGCAGGACCATGGCTTATCGAAGCTTTAGATTCTTTTACTTTTCTTGTTTATGTGTTATATGGGTTATTCCTTGGCTTGTTAAAGTGTTTATGTGTCAATTGAGGCTTTGGGAAGCTTTTTGTTGCTTTGGATTGTGTTTTGGTGGTTTAGGAACAGAGATCCGGCGAGGAGCTTCGGAGAAGAACATGCTCGACATGTGCGTCGATCGATGCACTTTGTGTGTTGGTCGATGCAATGCGAGGACGACACAAGGTGACCTAGGAGCATTGGTCGATGCCATGTGGAGGCATCGATCGATGCAATTAGGGATTTCGTGCAATGTTGGTGTCAGTCGATGCAAGCTTGTGCCGGTCGATGCAACCTCAGTTGGTGTCGGTCGATGCATGGGTTAGTGTCGGTCAATGTTGTTGTCCTGGTTTGTTGTTGGTTATTGATTGTTGTTTGATGGTTAGATATATCTCAATTGCTTGTGTGTATAGCCTAGTAGATGGGAGGATTGCCTCACTGGGTGTTTATAAAATACTCACGCATCTTATATGTGTTGTGGTGCAGATAAAGGCAAAGTGTGATCTTGAAATCAAGGAGATGAAGAGGAGGATGTTCTAGTGGCTCATTGATGTGTTGTCCGGCTCTCGTAGGTTGCTAGAGTTGAGTCATAGAATGTTGCTAGGATGTTGATTGTTGGTTTATGATTCTGCTGGAGTGAGTTATTGAATTCTTATTTTATTATTTATTGGCTATTGGATATTGGTATCTATTAGTTATTTTCCACTGTTTGGTTTGGTTGTGGTTAGGCGGCTAGTGGGTATGAGACCACTAGTATATTTATTATTATTTTAAAAAAAACGGGTCGGGTCATTTCATAGGGTTTCAGATATTGTGTTGTGGTTGTGTTTATATGTGGCTGGAACCTTACATAGAAGTGTGCTAGGTTGTTGGATAGAATTGTTAGGAATGGTATCATGTTGATGTTTATTGGAGTTGGTCATTAGTTATGTTTCTCATGTGCATGTTATTGGATGTTGGTTAATCATTGGTATTGTGGTTGGTTTAATTAAGTAGTATTGATGCTTAGTTAATTATATCTATGGAAAAATGGCTCTGGTTGTTTCAGTTTGGTATCAGAGCCTTTTCGGTTCTCAGGCGGGTTAATAGATGGTTTAGAGCGGTTTAAGAATATAATTGGTTGAATTATTTTTCTGTTGTTTGATGCATGGTGTTGTGTGATGGAATTGATTATGAGTAGTTAGTCAATTTTCATGTGGTATGGAGTCCTAGTATCATCCTTTTCGAGCCTTCAATGAGATTTCACGGTAAGTTGTGTGTTTGGGTATGCGGTTTGAATTGTGTGCTTAGCCTTTTGTCTTGGTACTGCAAATTGTTAGAGGTGGTGTTGACGCTGGTCGTGGACGTAGACATTGTCGTGGACACCCACGTGTTCGTGGATGTGAACGTGGACGTTGTAGGGGCAGAGGCCCAATTGCTAGTGACATCTTGGACCAGAGTGTGACAGTTGAGGGCGTCGGCGAGTCAAAGGCATTCCATGAGGGGACCATGAGTGTGGCTAGTGGTGGTGCCAATGGGGCCGTAGCGCCAGTGGAGCCGGTGTGGGTGGTGTTGGTGTTGGGTTGTCCGATGGTGATGGAATTCTGGGTCCGAGGGTTGCAGTAGGCAGAGCCCCTGGTGGAGGTGTTAATCTAGCGGGTCTTTTTTTGCATAGTTGTTGGAGTGGTTGCCGGGAGTTGTACCGGTGCAGGCTCCAGTGGTGCCGCCCATGGCTGCTAGTGCATGAGCTCATTCCCAGTATGTCACCATGCTGAGGGAGATAGGTAAGATCGGTACAGTGCATTTCTTGGGTGGTACCGACTCTATTGTGGCTTACGCGTGGAGGACGAGGCTGGAACGCCACTTCCAGTCTCTCAGATGTCCTCAGGAGTATTGGGTGGACATAAGGGTTCACCACCTAGAAGACGATGCTCACTTGTGGTGGAGTTCAGTGGCTGCCAGGGGCGCGAGCGAGATGACTTTGGTTGATTTCATGGAGAAGTTCAACCGCAAGTAATTTCCTCGGGAGGCGGTGGACCGTATGGAGGTGCAGTTTCTACAGTTGTCGCAGTGGTCTTGGAGGGTTTGTGAGCTGGATGTGGAGTTCAGCCGGCTTTTGGTGTATGGGGGTCGAGAGATGGAGTATGAGGCAGCTCAAGTGAGGAGATTCATGAGGGCACTTCTTGAGAACTTGAGGATTCACTGCAGAGGGAGGAACTACGCCACGAGGGCAGAGCCTGTGGAGATCGCAGCTGAGATCGAAGACGACCTGAGGGAGCAGGTCGTGGTGGTTAGTCCAACTGTTCATACAGAGGTGGCGCTGGAGCCGAGCATTCAGAGCAAGGGCAGCAAGTCGGTGCAAAGACATAAAAGGAAGCGGGAGGACACGTTGATGAAAAACCAAGGTGGTCAAGGATGCTACGGCTGAGGGAGCATCCATTATAGGTTGGTGAGTTGTCCCAAGAGGAGTGGGATGCAAGGAAACATTCGAGTGTACTTCTACTGCAGGGAGGTGGGGCATATTAGGCCTTAGTGTCCGAAGTTGCAATAGACGACGGTGGCAGTGGTGCAACCGAAGGAAGGGTCGTGCACTCATCCTGGAATTTAGCTTTTTGATTTTTGATAGTTGTTAAGTTTTTTGTTTTGGAGTTGTAAATGAATATTGCATTTGAAGATTTAATAAAATGATTAGTTCTTATGAAATCTTGATGTGTAATGGGTTAAATAACTGTGCGGTTCAAGAAATAGAAAGTTTTATGTAGTTATCCCTTGTCTATTTTGAGAAGAGCATGTGTAAACACCCGAGTGGTGGAATGTTCTAGAGTTGGCCTGAAGAGTAGTCATGATGGTGGTGATATTTCGGTGAGGGAATATGATGCTCTTCTTTGAACCTCAATGGATATCTCTTTAAAGTAGCTAGATTTTCTTGTGAGCCTGATGAAGCCTCGTTTTATGGACCTTTCCAATGAATGTGATAGAAGTCGTGCGAAAATGTCTCAACAGTTGTTCCTAGCGGCATATCAATTGTGCCTACTGAAATCTTCGCCATGTTTGCCATTTTGGTCATTGGTGCTCATGATTCACTCTTCCATCTTTTTGTTTTCACTCTTCCATCATTGTTGTTGACATGTGCTTTGTGCCTTCTGACTCCATGACCCAACATATTCACATGTTACTGTCCAATATGTAGACCAGAAATTTCTATAATGGAGAACTTGTTGACTTTTATGTGTCAAGACTCAAGAGTAACAATTTTTTTTTTCTCTAATCCTAGACCATACAAAGGAAACCAAGAATAAAGGAACTAAACAACCATGATTAAATATTATGAAAAATGAAAATCAACATAAGTGAGACGCTACAAACATTTGTCTGTGTAAGCATTGGGAAAGTTCAAGAATAACTCACACGACATCAATTCTTGCGTATCTCTTAGAGCGTGGTGAACTGACAGAAAAATTAATCAGTAGAACAAGTAGAACACACATATGTCATTTGTAATTGAAATTATTAATAAAGTGAAGGAAAAAAATATGTTTTAAACCAACCACATTTAAAGACATTAATTAGAATCTTTCCTGCATAAAGATGAGCTAGATAGCACGACTTTGAAAGAAAGATATCTGAGGTAATCTCCTTGTCTAAATGAGTACTTATAATAACTTTAACCACCAAATTTTGGTCTCCAAAAACATGATATTTTCGATATCATTTGACCAAAGAACCATAAGAAAACCTTAGTTCAATTAGGGAGTAGTTTATTGTTAAAAAACTAAAATAACTTTATTGCAAGCAAAACATCTAAAAGTAAAATTTTCCCAGTGTGATCCGTATATGCCAATATGGATTATTTGTTTTCGAGAATACTCAAAGATGTTCCTGCCTCAGTTTTCCCCTGAATTCTTTGATAAGAATTTTGAAAATGTGGACATGATTGCTCTCGAGGTGTTATGCTTGGCATAGAGTGAGAGAAGAAAGCTTGGCAGTTAACCCAGCTTAAGGCTCCCTATAAAATTCGGGAACCAGTCCTTCAAGACCACCCGCCAGGGGTGCATACAGTACCATTTCCAATTATTTTTTTGGGATATTATTGTTTTGTAGATGGTTCTTGGAAAGCAGGCGTCAGTTTGCAGGCGTAGGAAGGTTTTGTATGCTTTTTCAGGATTCATTGTCGATTATGGGAGCCACCAATTTCCAATCCTTACATGATAAAGTAAAAGCTTTCCTTTGAGTTATGCGGTGCATGATCAGACATGACTATAGGGATTTGGTTTTCTTTACAGACTGTCCAGACTTGCTGAAGATGGTGTTTTCTCCTTCGGACTGGCTGGCCTTCTCGACGTACCTCGACGACAAGATCGACATGAAGGGATTTTCATTTTTCTCTTTATCTCTTATCTCTAGAAATACATATCTATCTTAACATTTTTGGAGTACATTTTTGTGCCATCCTTTCTTATCTTTGTATCCAAACAAGTTTCAACTAAATTCTCTACAATCCTTACAACCAAACACAATCATTTTCTTATTTGATAATATTAATTTTCTAAAAACTATCTACCTAATTTAAATCAATATGTTAGATTAAAATATAATTCTCCTTGCACTTTTATTTAATCTTATATTTAATTATTTTAATGACTATTTAATACATAAAGTTCATAAAATTTTAGATTTTTTTCAGCATATGATGTGATTTGAATTTTTATAAATGGATATATATTTTTAAAATTGTCTTAGGATATTTATAACCAAACAAGTATATCTACATATAGAGCTCGAAATACATTTTTGGAGTACAATAGGGTGTCATCATTTTTTGGCTTTTTGCCAACTTCGGGTCAGATTTTTAACTAAATTTTAACCGATTCAATTATCTGGATCCTTCTTAAGATTACCGAATATTTTGGGCCGGTTTTTAATCTAATTTACATGCCGAATCTTTAGGGCTGAGTTTGACAAAAAGAATTGATAACACAAATTCTGTAATCACATCCCTATAATATAGCAACTAATTCAAGATGAATACATCTTAGGAAATATCTAATTTGCGTTTAATAAACGATTACATATTTAGTAATTTCTTATTAGCTTTTAAATGTACATTATTAATCCAATAATATCAATTGAGAATCAAAATAAGAATATGTCATATCATTCATTCATAAATCATAACTAACCAAATCATAAAATATATATTCTCAACTTGCGAATCAAGAGTTTCTACAAAACCTACCTACAACCGTTAACAATATATATATATATATATATAGATGCAATTCACCATCGACTACAAGCACCACTAAACCATTATAGTATCATATCAACAAAATAATAGATACGTCATGTACCACGGGGTAAAACCTAGTGTAAGTGCATATTCTTTGGTACACCAAGCGTGTATCTCTCTGCACAGTGTCTTTTATGTAAACAATTTTCCACCCAATTAAATCCTCTAAGCTAATTTTTTGTTGACAAAAAAAAAAGACATATAAGAAGGGGGAATTGGACTGTATAACCAGCCATGTATCTATCATATATTTTGTATTATATGTATTAATGACATTTTTACCTCTTTTGTCTTTTTTTCTATATCTTCTAACCACCACCACCTTACCTCGAGTCACCATCAACATCACTTCCGGCCACCACTACCCTACCTCCGACCACCACAACTGACAC
Organism: Camelina sativa; assembly: GCF_030686135.1. Taxonomy (NCBI): domain Eukaryota; kingdom Viridiplantae; phylum Streptophyta; class Magnoliopsida; order Brassicales; family Brassicaceae; genus Camelina; species Camelina sativa. Next base: position 24,710,500 of record NC_141890.1, on the reverse strand, counting down.
CACCTCCGGCTACCGGCCACCATCGACCACTATCTCCGACCATCGGCGACCAGCATCTCCGGCCACCGAAGACCACCATTGTTGACCACCATCTCCGGCCACCGACTACCACTTCCGACTAACCTTGGACACCACCCACCACTATCACCAAATCATCTCACCAAAATAGTCATTTTACATACCCATTATCCGATTAATCTAATTTTTAAGATATTATTCTATATTTTTAATTGTTTTTTTTGTTTCTTTAGTTGGCAAATTGCCCCTATAAGAAGTGAATTTTATCTTTTGGTGACTCTACAGATAAAGGAAAAAAAGGAAGTTGAAGGCAGTTGAATTAATAAATTTTGTTAGTCCTAACTCGGGTGAGTGTAAAAATTAACAAAACTCGAGAAAATAATAGTATAACATATATTTTTTTGAATTCTCATGTAAAATATTGTCCGAATAATATTATAAATTAATAATGATGTTAATTTACACACATATATATATATAGCATATATATATAATATGTTTGAGAAACTAAATTTTCTCCTAAAGCTCATCTCTATAAACAATTGTTATGCTGTAGTTTTGAACTATAATGATATAAAATACTCTATAACATGTAATAAAAGTAGCTAATTTTTGTTAAGTTTTCAATTTCTAAATATGTATCATTTTCATTTTGAAATTTTTATAGGCTATTAAAATACGACAATTTTTATTATTATTCATAAATTTTAATTTAATTATGTCATATGTATAAGTGAATTTTTCTATACTATTTTTATTTTATTGTCAAAAATGTTTTCTAAAAATTACAAATTCAATTTCAACACCATAAAAATTATAAAATCCGAAAATCTAACATTATTTTTATAAATGTCGCAATTTCTAATCTTAATAATTTAACCAACAAAAAAATGTATCTATAAATTAATAATAAAAACTAATTTACTATAAATTGTCATCGGCCCACTTTAATGGGTGCCAACAAAATTTTCATGATTTTGGTATTTTTTTGTTTGCTGATTGGATAATATAGCATTGGGTTCCATTTTTTTCTCATTCAGGTTGTTGAAATGAAAATTGACGGTTACCACTTAATCCTATATAGTTAATAAATTTTATGATAGATAACCAAAAATTAAAACTGAACGAAAAATGTCATTTAAGGGTTGTATGAAAGAATAATCCATGAGAAATTTGGTGGCAACCCCAGCCATGGCTATGGGATGGGATCACAGCTGGGGTATGGGGACCTCCAATCTGTTCACGTTTTAATCTCTTTGTCTCTTTGAATGATGCTCCCTGCTTAATTCTGAACTTAGATTTTTGTGTGAAGAATCTGTCTTTTGAATGACATTATTTTGAGACTAAGTTTGTTTTATGTCTCTTTTATGGATTTTTCATCTTTTTTTTTTTTTGAATTCTAGAGCTTGTTTTTGAGATGAGATTTTCTGGCAGCCTTTTCTACGAAATATGACATGGCTCAGATTTCTTTTAATGGAATTTTTTCTTTCTCTTTTTTGTATTGTCACTTTAAGTGATCATTATCAAAAAATGTATCTATTACTTTTTATACAATAAGTAATGATTTTATTTTTCTACGATATTTTATTATGCATATTACTATAATTTAGATGAATTATTATAGAATGAAAAACATTGGAAGATGCATATGAAGCTAGAGTGGAAGTAAACAAACTAACTATTTGAAAAGAGTTTGAAGGGCATCATTAAAGTATGAACTTGCTTTACAATTTACTAAAACTATGTCCACATGTTCATAGTTATTGGACTTGATTCAGTGGTTTATTGATTAACAATTTGCTAAAAAACACTCACACATCAAAGTTTATTAAGATCTCTCCAAATGTATAACTATTTATGGATGCAATATTTTGTTAATCAATTATGCATCTAACTTAAGCTTAAATTATGTGGCTAAATCGTCTATTTCATATTGAAAATTTTGTTTAAGGAATTTAATAATCCTAAAATTACATACTTAATTTAGTTTGGACTTAGAAATTGTTGATTTGTCTATGAACACCAAGTCAATTGTATTTGAATTAGATTGGAATCACAAACTATTTTAATTTTTCTTGAAAAACAAATATTGAATGATACAAACAAAAATTATCTACAAGTTACACTTAAAATATAGTAATTAAAATGAATAAAAAATGTTGAAGAAAAATGAATACCAAAAGAGAAAAAAAATGAGAAATGTGAGAGAAAAAAGAAAAAGAATAAGTGGGGATTTTCTGAATTAATTTTAACAACAAGGAATAATAGATAAAAAGCAAGAAAAGGGGGTTGGGCAAGAAAAAAAAAAGAGTTAAAGTTGTAATGAGAGTTAGGAATAACGATTTCTTATACGTCTTCTTTGGCCTTGGAATTGCATGCAAACTAGGTTCCAGGCAATGTCGGACTCCATCAACACAATTCACAAAGACTATTCTTATACCAATCTGGGGTTTTGCTTCCGTTATAATATTTCAAATCTTTCTCTCTAGAGCTGTAATCATGAATATGATCCCTAATAATTGGTTCTTTGTGCCTTAATGGAAAGAAGTTTATTAGTAGGAATCGTTAATTATCTAATGCCAGCTTAGAACTTCTCGTTTAAGGATTTTGAGGAGTCTATTCTATAGATGGTATCACCGTGTTCTACGGTATCTTAAGTTGTTCCTATATGCATACTTGTTCTTCTTTATGTTCACCAATATTGCCACCAATAACTATATTGAAGAGAATCGCTGAAATTTGATCAGCAACTTTGTGTTCATGATTTATGTGCATACTTGTCCATCTTATGCTTACCTTTTTCACTATAAAGTTGTTTTCACAGTTTATCACTATAAAACCTTGATCAGAAACTTTGTGTTCATGGCTTATATGCATATTTGTTATTCCCTGTAATCCATGATAAAAATTCATATGTGATTGTTGGCGTTGGGTTTGGCCAATCTAGGGCTCATAGGAAAAGCCCATTAGATAAAAATCCAGTTCGTCGTTCCTTCACAGTTCATATCGATTTCTACCGAAAGCCTACCCCAGATCCTTTCCAACCAAATCAACATATTAGATTGTTGTTTTCCCTATCAACAGTTATGCATACTTGTTCACCCCATATATATATCCTAATTATGATGTTTAAACTTGTCTAGGTGTTAAGGCAGAAGAAGAGAAAAACACCAAAAGCTCGTGATCATTTTTTAAAAGATCCGAGTATGTGTGATTATTAAATTAATGTAGTGAATATATTATGTCCAGTGTCTTTCTTATTAAGCTTTGTCCAGTGCCTTTGTACCAGGATTCTATAAACAAAGTAGCCACTTATCTTTTTGGGAAAATAACTAGAATGACCTATATATTAGAGTTAATAACTAGAGTAACCCATATCTTTTTTAAATAACTAGAATGGTTTTCATTTTTTTAATGTCTATAATACCATGTATAAGCTTTGTTGTAAAAAAGTTATTACGAAAATGCCATTAAAGTTTTTATGACAGTGTGGCATAAGTTGCTATTATTTACGGAAAAAACTGAATTTCAAATAAATCTGTAAGTAAAATCTATGACAGATTTTATTGAATAGTTATCGCAGATTTTCTTTTTTGCAGATTTGTTTGTGATTTACAGATTTACTTATGCTACAGATTTTTCAAGAATTCTGCGACAGTTTTGTTTTTGCCACAGATTTGTTGTACAGATTTTTTATTACGCTGTTGCAAATTTGTAGGTTGTCGTAGACTTTTTGTCTACCACATACATATCTTACAGACTTTTATGACGATACCACAGATTTTCGTTGTTCTGCAGATTTGTTTTTGCAGACTTGTTCTGTCTTACATATTTATTTTTTAACCATAGACTTAGTGTACAGACTTTTTATGTAATGTAGCTACAAATATACTTACAGTAACTACAGACTTATAATAAGTCTGCAAGTGGTTGCAGAGTTGTATTGAGGAAAGATAATTGCTAGATTGATTTTTAATGATCATAGATTTTTTCAATGTTACACCACAATGTTACACCAGACTTATTTTTATCACAGACTTATTTTTAGTTACAGCTGATTTGTTCAATATAAGTGGTCACAGATTTAATTATGACTAAACTAACTTTTTAGTGTCGACAGACTTAATCCTACAGACTTGTTCAGACCTTTTAACCACAGATTTTTTGTTGAAGACTTATTTACAAACACCACGGACTTATTTGATATTACATGTTTTAGGGTTTGACTTATCGATAGTTGACCCAATCTTTACCTTATCTTCTAATGTTTCGATTCAAACAACTTAACAAACTCAATTAACATATACATCTTACGTGCTTAAATTACTTAATTGTTCATATTCCACTTGTAGGCCATTACAAAACTAATCACAACATAAACTCACAAAAATTCTTATGTAATGATGTATAATACACCACGACCATGAATAAAAGTACAAACAACCATGTTTTTGAAGTTTCTTAACTCTTGTATCTCTTTCTCATATAATTTAACGACTTTGAGCTCTCCAATATCAATCTTGTGCTTTGATGCCCAAAAAAATCTGCAATCAAAACAATACATGTTATACAACCAACAAACAAATCTGTGATGAACAACAAATAAATATGGGAGCCATCAAACATAATTTCACATTAACTCTGATGTAACAAGAAACCTGCAATTTCTCAAACATAATTTCACATCTCTTATGTAATGATGAAATAAAACACACACAACCATGTTTCTTAGCTCTTGTATCTCTTTCTCATATAATTTGACTACCACTTTCAGTCCTCCAATCTCAATCAAATATATCTGTGAGGAACAACAAATAGATCTGAAAACACTTGTAAACAAATTTGTGAAGCAACAAATAAATCAGAAAACACTAACAAATAAATTTGTCATCAAAAAGCAAATAAATCTGCGATGAGCTAACTCTAAAACCTAAACCTAAGCTAATTCTCTAATAAAAACATGCAAACTGTTTACAAACTTAAGCTAACTCAGTAACAAGACCTTCAACTTCGGACAAGAAACCTGTAATTTATCAAATCTAAACCTGCAAGTTCATTAACGAAACAAATCTGCGAAGAGTAAAAAATAAATCTACGACGAGCAACAAAAAAATCTGCAAACACTAGCAAACAAATCTACAATAAGCAAAAAAAAATTTTAGCAACAATTAAATCTGCGAATACTAACGAACAAATCTACGATGAACAACAAATAAATCTGCGAATACTAATAAACAAATCTGCCATCAAACGACAAACAAATCTGCCACAAATAGAGATTAGGGTTTTAGAAAGTTTTACACCATTGTCAATACTGCCGTCTTCTTCTCCAACCAGAAAAACCTCAAACACCTTATGCAAGGCTCTTTTATCACCACACCACCTCCAAACTCTGATTAGCCACTACCAAGGGACACTAGACGAAGAAGAGGAGCCACCACCACCATCACTGAAGAAGCCCTAATTTTTATCGGACAAGAGGACAAGACACGCTGGAGAAGAAGAGTCACTGGAGAAAATAAACAGAAAACTCACCGACGACGGAGAGGAAAAACGAGAGAACCAACTGACGACGAAGAGGAGATTCGAGAGAACCAACTGACGACGGAGAGAAACGAGCGTCGCCGAGAGCCGTCGACTTGAGAGGAGAATCGCCGACGACGGAGAGAAACGAGAGACGGAGAGAAACGAGAGTCGAGAGAGAGAGAGATTAGGTTTTTGGATTTTTATGTTTTGTTTGGATTTTATTGTTTTTAATTTTTAGTTGTCAAAAAAAACAAATTTTAATTATTTAATACAAATCAAAAAAACAAATAATGGCAATATTGTTAATAAAAATGAAAAACAAAACTATTAGGTCTTTTAATAAAAGATTTGAGTTAATTTAGTTATGTCATCTAGAATGGAGTCATTCTAGTTATTTTCACAAACATATGAGTCATTCTAGATAATTTTCACTATCTTTTTATATGTTAACTACTATATGTTCCCTTTTCAGCCGTTTCTGAATATTTGTTGGAACTTTAACTTAGATTTGCGGTAGGACTTGCTTCATATCACTGGTTCCGTCTCGGATTAATAGCATTTAAGAGTATAATGTTAACAGTTAACCATAATAATATGGGAGATTTACTCAGATGTACTCCAAATTAGATAATATTACCAGAACCAACAAATCTTTTTTTTATTACTAGGATATTTCGGGTATTTTCAAAATATCCAGCGTGCCCTTGTTTTATGTTATAGGAAAAAACGTAATTACAAAAATGTCATTGCCACGTCAGACGCCACGTCAGAAATCGCTGATGTGTATTAAATAACTCAGTCGTAACGCGTTACAAAGGGAATGACGGCTGAGTTATGGTATGTTGCGGCTGATATATGGAAAAAAAAATTTGAGTTAGAGCGGACGGCTGACTTAGAGCATAACTCAGCCAAGCGTTACGGCTGACTTAATGAAATCTGGCTGAGTTATGCTATAACTCAGCCGTAAGGACGGCTGAGTTTTCACCCGATGGTTGAGTTGTCAAAATTTTGGCTGAGTTATCACTACGACACGGCTGAATTAACTTTTTCCGACTGGCTGAGTTATGAACAACGGCTAACTTATGAGATGTCGTTACAGCTGAGTTATGGTTAAGCACTATAACTCAGCTGTCATAAGCTGACTTATCGAACAACTCAGCCATTTTACGGCTGACTTAGTAGCAAAAGATTAATTACTAGAATATCATTTAGTTACAGCTGACTTATTAAACGATACAGCTGAGTTACAAATTTTCAGTTGAGTTATGACATTAAGCGGCTGACTTTGGCAGCCATTTTTTGTTTTTCAATTACTGTAATAGTATTCATGTTGCAGCTGAGTTATAATTTTGTTTGATGGCTGATTTAATTAGGCTGATTTACATGTTCGTTTGGTGGCTGAATTGCCACTTCGGACGCATCATCCATGTTAGCATTCTATGTCATCATCTTCTTCGGAAATACGAAACATCGTTCCTTCGACTCTATTTCTTCAACTGATTAAAAAGTGTTCTTCACCTTGTTCTTCACCTTGTTCTTCCCCTTGTTTTTCTCCTCGTTCTTAACTTCTTAATTACACTCATTCTTATTAATTTCCTCATTCTTCTTCATTTTATTTCATGGATCCAGTTCCGGTAATTTTTGTTTCCGATAATTGGGTAAAGAAACAAAAATATGTATTTAAACAACACCCATGTTCGCGATGGAAACAAGTTGGGCACAATGTGAAAACTTGTCGGATGTAGTATTGTTGTAATAAATTTGTTTTGTTTGGTGTAATAACTCAGCCATCATATTAATCGACGAGACCTTTCGTTTTCTGCTTTCAGCTTATTTCTTGTGATAACTCAGCCACAAAGCATTATAACTCAGCCGTCATATGAATCGAGGAGACCTTTCGTTTTCCCCGTAAATACTATAACTCAGTCGTCAAGTCGTATAAATTAGCCGTTTGCTTTCAGATTATTTATTGTGATAACTCAGCCACAAAGCATTATAACTCAGCTGTCATATGAATCGACAAGATCTTTCGTTTTCCCATAAATACTATAACTCAGCCGTCATATGAATTGACAAGACCTTTTGTTTTCCTGTAAATACTATAACTCAGCCGTCACATACCGAAACTCGAAAACAAGGCGGCTTAGACAGAAACGAACAAGACAGTGACGACGAAGAGAGAGAGAGAGCAAGAGAGGATATCGTGCAAGGACGACAAGAGATGACGGCAAGAGATGACGGCGAGAGAGCAGAGAAAGACAGAGTATCGCTGGCAGAATTAGGGTTCGGCGACGAGCGAGAGAGAGAGTTTTTTTTTTCGGGTTGTGAACAGTAAAAACTTTTCAGTTTCCTTCTCTTTTGATATAAAGAATAAACTGTCGATTCTGGAAAAAAAAATGTCTAGTGACATGGATTATGGAAGATGATGTGTATTTTAATTTGCTGATGTGTATTTTTTAATTATTTTTCTAATCAAAATCGAAAAAATAAATCCAAGAGGTAAATTGTAATTATACCCAGGACACTAAATATCTGAGCAATTTTTAGAAAATTTATAGTAATCAGGAATAAACCAACTTTTGGAGTACATCTGAGTAATTCTTTCTAAAAACATATTACATTTTATAAACGGAGTGATTAACATAATGTGATGGTCAAGGATCTGGATGTGCAAGTGAAGGAGGTGGCTATGCCAAATGAAGCAATGTTTTTTCTTTGAACTATAACATTTACAATCTCATTATTTAATCAAGAATTATCACATCATCCAAGAACATGTTTTATATAATTCTTCTAATTACAATTGGAACTGCATTATCTTAAGAGCATCTCTAACCCATCTTCATTTCCTTCTTCATAATGGAGTTTGAAGTCAATTTTGCTCCAACTCATCTTCATTTCTATCTTCAAAATAGAAATCTCCATTTTTCTCTATATTTGGAGATCTCCATTTCTATTTTACACTACAATTTGGAGATTTCTATTTTTTACTCCAAAATAGAGTAGGGTTGGAGTAAAATACAATTATAAAATAGAAAAAAAATGGAGAAATGGGTTGGAGATGTTCTAACATGACTTGCACTGGTTATACGTAGAATTCAGGTTTGAATATTGTTAATTAGGTGTAGATATCATGTCATGTTCTTTTATTTCGAACGATTTTTCTGAAATGTGGTGATAATCTACTGATATTTGTTGTTTCCTGATTAACCAGGTGGATGACAAGAAATACTTTCACTAAATGATGCATCTTTTGTTAAAATGTTCAGAGCTTTTGATCCCTTAATTTTTGTTTCCATACTTCGTATACAGTCTTTATGTTTCTCTTCACATGAGAAGAAGTACTTGCATTAATTACATATTCTCTACAATCAGATTTGTTATGTTCGTCTTCCTTGCATTTTCTATTTCTTATTTGCTCTTCATTTAAGCCAACAGAACTAATGTTGTTCACATATATTATGTCTAGGGAGATTTACATTCAGACACATTTTTCACAAAAGTATGTTCATTTAACACACTTTCTGCCATAAGACACTTTTTACCAACTTTTTCACTGTTCACATAATTTCTAGACTATTTTAACCTTCATCATGTAAGTTGAGGTAGAACTAGAGAAAGCAAAACAGTTTGTATTACAAATAATAAGAACCATTAGATTATAACTATTAGTTAAAATTCAATGGACAAGATTTTCTGTCACATTTTTTTTGTTCTGTTCTTCACTTTTTTTTCTCCTACCCTCTTTGTAATCACTTTATTTAATTATTATGATATATATATATATATTGATTTTGTTTTTATGATTCATTATAATTTTATTTTTTCTACATTTTGAGATTCATTTTACTATATTCAAAATGAATAATTATAATACATATTATCCAATTATAGTTGAATATTTGTTGATTGTTATGTGGATGCTAAAAATAACTTATTATGTGGATATTTATTTTTGGATACTATACTTATTCTAAAATCAAGTCCACATGGACGATGAGTTATACACGTCTACTAAAAACTACTTATGTTTTGGTGAAGCAGTCATATAAACCTCATCATATCCCAAAAAACCTAAGCATGAAATCGTTCATCATATCATATCCTAAAATCTAAACCAGAAACCTCTAATCCCTAAACCATAAACCTTTAAGCCCTAAACCTTAAACCCTAAACCCTAAAGCATAAATCTTAAACTATAAACCTTAACCTTAAATCATAATCATAATCATAAATTTAATTTCATAGCAATTTTAACAAATGTAGCCAAATATGAAAATCTTTTACTAGAAAACATGAAATTGACCCACCCCAACCTGTAAACCGTAAACCTTAAATTAGGCCAAATTTTTGACTACTTGCATTACATTCTTTATAAATTTCCAAATTCATTGATATTGTTCGCGATTATGTGGATGGTTAACATGCATATATGGATACTTATTTTGGATGACTAGAAAAAAACAATATGAATACCTAATTAATCAAACAACTTGAGGTTTGGTAAAGTAGTCATGGTTAACTATCAATAGATTTTAATATTTCATGTCCATAAAATCAAGTCCACATGGATGAGTTATACGCGTCCACTAAAATTTACTTGTGTTTTGGTGAAGTAGTCATTGTTAACTATCAAAAAATTTCAACCTCATCATATCCACTAAAAATCTAAGCATGAAGCCATTCATTATATGCTATACTAAACCTCAAACCCTAAACCCTAAACCCTGAACCGTAAACCTTAAACCCTAAACCCTAAAGTCTAAACTCTAAAGCCTAAATCCTAAACTTTAGACCTTAACCTTAAATCATAAATCATAATCATAAATTTAATTTCATAGCAATTTTAACAAATGTAGCCAAATCTGAAGATTTTTTACTAGAAAACATGAAATTGACATACCCCAACCAGTAAATCCTAAACCTTAAATTAGGCCAAATTTTTGACTTCTTGCATTACATTCTTTATAAATTTCAAATTCATTGATGTTGTTCACTATTATGTGGATGGTTAACATGCATATATGGATACTTATTTGTGGATTATCTGAGAAAAAACATATGAATACCTAATTAATTAAAAAAAATTGTGCTTTGATAAAGTAGTCATGGTTAACTATCAAACGATTTTAATATTTCATGTCCATAAAATCAAGTCCATATGGACGATAAGTTATACGCGTCCACTAAAAACTACTTTTGTTTTGGTGAAGTAGTTATTGTTAACTATCAAACAATTTTAACCCCATCATATCCCCTAAAAACCTAAGCGTGGAGCAGTTCATTATATTTTATACTAAACCCTAAACCCTAAATCCTAAACTTTAGATTATAAACTATAATCATAAATTTAATTTCATAGCAATTTTAGCAAATGTAGCCAAATCTGAAGATTTTTTACTAGAAAACATGAAACTGACCTACCCCAACCTGTAAACCCTGAACCTTAAATTAGGCCAAAATTTTGACTTCTTTTATTAGATTCTTTATAAATTTCCAAATTTATTGATGTTGTTCTTAACTGGTATATAAAGATTTGGAAATTATATTACTGGTTTTTGTGCTATAAACACTTGATATCCGGCGCCTCGATCCTTTGAGCTTAAGAGAAATATTTCATTGAAAAAACTCTCTAATCAAGTGTTAACTAGAATTATCCATCTAAACATGTCCACATGTTCATGATTTGTATGACATAATGCATCATTTTGCTTATTTCTTCTAGAAAAAAATTCTGCTTTTCTCTAACAAAAATTATATATTTTTGTGCCTACACTTTCCAACTAACAAAAATTATATATTTATTTAAACAATGAAAGAGAGAGAAGAGAATGAAAAACATGTGAATTGGGTAACTAGAGAGAGATTTATAGTTTGATGGCATTGTTGTAAATAGAGTTATAGTGAAAGGATATGATAGTTAATAGACATAAAGAAAGTGTCCGAATAGTAGAAAATGTGTCAAATGAGAAATATTTTTTAAAATAGTGTGTTAGAGTGGAGATATTCCTCATGTCTATGGTTAGGGATTTAAACTCAAGCATGCCGTGGTTATGAAAAGGCACACCTACAAGGAGCATTATTTTGGCAAATTCTATTTGTAGTTTTTGGTCGGAAAAACTAGCTAAAATAGTTATTTTTTTGCTTATATTGTTGCACCTGCTGCAATTCAAATAATGTATATGAAGTGTATATGTGTCTATTGCATATAGTGAAACTTAAGTGATTTACATAAATTATGCCGCATAATCTTTTTGTGTATGCTACCAATTCTAGATAAAATTATCAAATTAACGTTCACTTTGTTGGAAAATGATTGACAAGTAACAAACACGCTAAGCTATAAATAACCGCATGGAACATGTTTTACTATTGCCCTAAGGTATAGATAAGAGCATTTCAGGGCAAAATTATACTATCATTGTACAAAGTTAAGATTTCGTACTTTTAAGATTAATCATAATGATGCATGCTACCCATATTTTATGCTCTCCACACTTTCAATTCTGTCACAGTATTATTCAAAAAAAAAAAAAAAATTAAATGTCATTTCTTATCATGAAAAAAACTATCACAGTTCTGAATATAAGCTTACAAGGATTTGTCCAAAAAAAAAACTTACAAGGAATCTTTTTGAACTAACCTCTAAAATGAATATAGACATCAAAATTTACAATTCAAAAACTCAGCAACCTAATATAATTTAAACAGTAAACAAAAAAAAAAAAAAGAACTTGAAACTATATTTGATACCGTAAAAATTTATGAATCAAAATAGCCAAAGATAAAATTGTAACATTTAAACATTGAATTAATTCTTTAAATATTAATCCGCGCGTAAGCGCTACGCGCTGTGTATCCTCTAGTTAAAACTAAAACCAATGGTTACATGATTCATAAGTTGAACAACAAAACATATAAAGAATGATAAGTTGATATTAAAAGATGATGTTAGTTTTTAGTAGTGTATCTAAAGTGAAATTCTAAATCATAATCTACGAAAAATTATTGCTTGAGGACCATTTTAATATAATGTTTTTACCTCAAAATTTAAAGAATTGAGAGATTTAAGACATATTAAATTTATAGAAAAGAAATGTTGGAAGTTAATTCTGTTATAATATTATTTAATGATAGTTAAATATATATTTTTCAAATAAACTTAAATCTCTTGAAAAGTAAAAATTGAGATTAAAAAAAAAAAAGGTTCGTACACCGTTGAAAACGCGTGGCTTTCTCTGACGTTTCCCTCTCTTCTCGTTCCCATGGCTCCCTCTCTTCCTCTGTTCCTTCCTTTGGTCTATCTTTCATATTCATTTCCCTTCATCACAGCACAAACTCGTTAAAAAAAAAAAATTACCAATAGATATATTTTTTAATTCACATCATCATCAGAATACAATTGACAATTCCGCGGCGATTTTAGATCGGAGATTTTTATTATACAGTTACGGCGGTTGGTGGTGGTGGTGGCGATGGATCTGAGTATAAGAGTTTCACGCATTGTTGCGGCGGTTTTCATTTTGTTGATCCAAATTGTCTCCGGTAGTTTCTTGTTCAATGTGACTCATAAATTCGCCGGAAAAGAAAAACAACTCTCTGAGCTCAAATCTCACGACAGCTTCCGTCACGCTCGTATGCTTGCCAACGTTGACCTTCCTCTCGGTGGTGATAGCCGCGCCGACTCCATCGGGTTTCTCCTTCTTCTAGAATCACTCTCACCCTCTTCAAATTTCTAGATTGGATCGTGTTTGCACATTTATAAGATCAAAATGCTTAAACTTAGGAGAATGCAAATTACATTTGGTGTGATTTAGATAACCGCCGAATTAAACCGGAAACGAATTAACCGGAAGCCCACATTTGTCAAATTTTGGTTTGCAATATGTTACTTATGAGAATTGCATTTTGTTTTCTTCAGTTTATACTTCACCAAAATCAAGCTTGGTTCGCCACCAAAAGATTACTATGTTCAAGTTGATACAGGAAGTGATATACTTTGGGTTAATTGCGCACCGTGTCCTAAATGTCCTGTGAAAACTGATCTTGGTGTAAGCTTCTCTTCTTTATAATTTATCGAAACTTCTTACGAGCTATGTTTTGGAAATCTCAGATGTATGTTTTGGTTTGTTATGTAGATACCTTTATCATTGTATGACACAAAAGCTTCCTCAAGTTCGAAGAAAGTTGGCTGTGAGGATGATTTTTGTTCCTACATTATGCAAATGGAGACTTGTGGGGCGAAGAAGCCATGTAGTTATCATGTTGTGTATGGAGATGGAAGTACAAGTGATGGAGATTTTATAAGGGATAATATTACGTTGGATCAAGTTACTGGAAATCTTCGAACTGCACCCCTTTCGCAGGAAGTTGTATTCGGGTGAGTTGAGTAATATAGGCATTAATCACTGCATCAGATGTTTTCATTGAGTCATGAGCTTGCTTCCTCTGTGAGTCAGGTGCGGAAAAAATCAATCTGGGCAGCTTGGACAAACTGACTCAGCAGTTGATGGTATTATGGGTTTTGGACAATCAAACACATCTGTTATTTCACAATTAGCTGCAGGGGGGAGTGTGAAGAGAGTCTTTTCACATTGCTTGGACAATATGAATGGAGGTGGGATTTTTGCTGTAGGGGAAGTTGAATCTCCAGTAGTGAAAACAACTCCTTTGGTTCCTAATCAGTAAGTGAGACCATCTCAAGTCATTACGCATTTGTACCTGCGGTGGATACATTTTAACTATTGCTTCTTTTAGTAACTTTATATAACAACTTTTTAGGCTGCATTACAACGTCGTTTTAAAGGGATTGGATGTGGATGGTGACCCTGTTGACCTTCCACCAAGCCTAACTAGTACTGGTGGGAATGGAGGAACCATAATTGACAGTGGTACCACTTTAGCTTACTTACCACAGAATCTGTACACCTCACTAATTGATAAGGTGAAATTTTCTTTTCACTACTTGTTTCTAGTTTAGTCTCACAACCCTCTGACATGGTATCTTCTGTATATAGATTACTGCTAAACAACCGGTGAAACTGCACATGGTACAGGAAACTTTTGCGTGTTTCAGTTTCACTTTAAAGTAAGATAATGAACTTGCCCTCTGGTCAAAGTTTTTTTATTTTTTCGAGACCAATGGAGGTCTTTAGTATAAGATGCTCTGAGATATTACATGGATCTCGATTATTACATGCTACAAGTTTTTGTGAGCTAAGATATTCTTCCTTGTACTTGCAGCACAGATAAAGCATTTCCGGTAGTCAATTTTCATTTTGAAGACTCACTCAAAATGACTGTTTATCCGCATGACTATCTTTTCTCGCTTCGTGTAAGTTAATAATATGCAGCTTCCCACTTTAATGTGTTGATTATATCGACAGAATGTTCGTACCCTAACTGAGTTTGATCAATAGATTCAAACAAGATAGTTAAAGTTGGTTTTGTTGTGGGGAACTTATCCAAGTTCAAGTTAGATTCAATTGCACCTGTTCTTGCAGTAGTCCTTTCTTCTTTTACCTTTTCCAAGCATTTTTTATGAATAGTTCTACATAGTTGATATGAATTTTCTCATTCCCAAATTTATGATATTCCCAAACAGGAAGACATGTATTGCTTTGGTTGGCAATCTGGTGGGATGACGACTGAGGACGGATCCGATGTGATTCTTTTGGGAGGTAAATTTTCAGATCATACCATAACATGTGTTACACTTCAAGTGTCTAAACTTCATATTTGGTTTCTTTTTCATCTGTAGATTTGGTGCTTTCAAACAAGTTAGTAGTATACGATCTGGAGAACGAGGTCATTGGATGGGCTGACCACAACTGTAAGTCTCTAAAACTCAAGAACTAGTTAGATAAGGATGGATGATCAAAAAGAAGAATTCAAACACACCAACCAAAATATTTTGTTTTTCGTTAGGTTCGTCAAGCATCAAAGTAAAAGATGGATCAGGGGCGGCTTACGCACTCGGAGCAGACAATCTCACAGCGGGTTCTTCGGTGATGAACGGAACACTTGTAACGTTATTGTCGATACTATTTTGGGCGTTCCATTCTTTTACTTCATAGCTTTGCTAAAAAAAAAAAGAAGTTCATTGGTTTGATTATTTGATTCATTTGATCCTTTTGTGGGTGTGATTTGGCTTCTCGGATCATGTAATTTACATAGACACTCACCTCATTCTTTGTTGTATACTATACACACACTCTCAATGATAAATATATGTACAGTTTTGTTCAAAACTCTTTTGGCGGTAATCTTTGTTTACTAGTCTTTTCATTTAACTGTTTCTTTAAAAATACTCATCAAGTTCGACCGACTACAAGAACAATATAAGTAGTTAATGTTGATAATAAACTACACCTATGTAAAATAAATTGAAGAATGAAATAACACAAACTCCAAAAACAAAGAAATTAATGTAACACTAACTATAAAAATACTGATCAGTTTTACTGAAACCATAATTGTTTCACACAAGTGACTCAAAAAAGTCTGATTTGTATTCAACAGTCAAAAAATTCCCAGATAACTGCTGCGAAAAACTCAATTGCAGCATCAGAAAATTTATTAATAAAGGAAAGAAGAGATTGCAGCAAAAGTATTACAACGATTTGGAAGAGAAGATATGTACAATCAGCCACACACAAGCGGGCGTATAACACTAATTTACCCAAGTGAGATAACCAAAACAGTAACTGTTGATAGAAGCATAGAGCATAAGAAGGAAGACATTGAGCTTCTGCCTCTGTACTATCTTCCTACTCTTTGGTCGGGACATATACTGGGAGATTCACGAGTGTGTCGATTCTGTTGACTCCATTGAGCTCAGGCGATCCGGTTCCTGAGCCTGGAGTTGATGTTGATGCTTTGTCTGGTTCCGGTTCAGTAACGCCATTGCTGATGTGTATTTCCTTTGAGAAGGAAGCAGTTGATAAACTGTTTGGTTCGGAGTCAAGGAAGAGGCAAACCACGGCACAGTCATCGACTTTTGAAGTTGGAAACTTCCATCTCCAATTCCTCACTGCAGCCTCCACCAAGGCTCTACCTGCTGAAGAACGTGTTGGGGCTTTGGCCACAATCTCTATAACCTCTTCATTCGTCAATGCATCCCAAATCTAGCAAATTTTTAAAGAAAATAAATATATACTCAAGAACAAGTAGTTTGGTACATCCATTAACACACTTAGTTAATATGGTTTCAATCCAATGTCTAGGTTTGTTAAGAGAATGAGCTCACTAAACTGAACTGATAGTTTTTCAGAAACACTTGGATTTATCTTACCCCATCAGTTGCCAAGACAACAAACTCATCCTTCTCGGTGAGGCGTCGGTAGGAAACGTCAGGCACAGAAATGAGACCAAAGTCTTTCAGGCAAAAATCTCCAAAAGCACGTGCCATGGCGAGACCAGGTGAGTTGTGGTTAGGAAGCCACATACGGGCAACCCCCGGTTCATCTCGAAGAGCAAATATACGTCCTTTGCATCTCTTTATCCTTTCTGCTTCCGCTGGAAACAAGAAAACTCAATTTCTTAATTGATAAACCCAAAAAAAAGGCTTTCAGAGGCAACTGTATGAATGGTAGCTAACCTGGAACATCTGGTTTGAGATCTTCAGTTAGTTGAAAAGGAACAAGTTTGTTTTCTTTGTTCCTTGTACCCAGTACTGCTCTTGAATCCCCAATATTTCCGATAACAAGATGTTGACCCTGACGAAAAAACAAAACAAACGATCAAAAATGATTTTATCATGCAACACACTAAGAAACAACATCAGAACTTTTAGTCCAACTACCTGCTTGACCATGGTTACTGCAGTAGTTCCACTGCAAAAACAATCAACATCCACTTGCATCTTCAATTCCTTATCCATGAATCTGTAGGCTTTAACAATTGAGCCTATTAGTGTTTGAACCATATCTTGATCCTTTACGTAATCCTTATTGTAGACTCGGGATTCTCCATTGGCAGATATATGTACAAGGTTTTCCGAGATCTTTCTATCACCGGTGTTGAGGCTGATCTCTTTAAGAACCTCCTCACAAGACACATAGGATTCCAAGTGTGAGCCTAACTTGAGTGGAAGCAAATCCCTCACTCTCTTTGCAACAATGTGACCATATGGACCATGACCATCAAAAACACCACAAAAAACTGTGTCCGCCATAGACCCAAAATTCTGAACATATAAGACATGTAACGACCAGGATTACTAAAGATCTATAAACCATTAACACAAACAAACGATATGTTCCAAAATAGTAGAAATTTAAGTAGCTTCCCTGATAAGTAGATCAGTTGTTTCATTAAGTAATGAATTTGTTAACAGTGTAGCTCTAGATTGCAAACATACTGACTAAATATAGTTTTAAGACCTCATCAGAGCAACAAGAGCCATAGGGAACAAGCATTCCAATTCTGGCAGTTTCTAAGGAAACAAAAAGAGCAAACAACAGATGTGGGTGATGTTAGCAAACTCACCTCCCAGACAATCATGGCGTCCTGATTAGGGCCTTTCTTGCCCTGTTGAGAGAAGAGAGAGGCGGTGTCGGTAGAGCCATTCAAGAACAACCTTCCAGGGATCCTATGGAGAAGTGGCTCCTCGGTGTTGTCAAAAGAAGAACTACAAGACCTTGATCTCCTCTTGGGAGGCCTTCTCCTTCTCCCAGGTCCAGGAACATGAGGTGAACCATGGAGAGATCTCCTCCTAGTCCTACTACTTCCTCCTCCTCCCCCAGATGATAAGCAGGACCCCATATCAAGGGCCCTGAATAAACTTATCAGGCACTCCAAACCACCAACACAATCAAAACCGTTGTTTTCAGGTGATGGACCTTTTGGAACCCTTTTCAATTCAGTTATCGCCAGGATTGTAAAATTGAACAAAACCAACAGATTTGACCTCTGAATTCTTCACAAGGGTGCTTAAAGGAAACAAATTTATAGCTCTCAGAACAAAACAAAACTGTAGAATCAGACAAAAACAAGAGCCTCCAAGAATCTTTAGTTCCAAGCAGAGAGTCCTTATAAGATTGTTCAGAAATAGGAGATTGATTGTTTTATCCAGAATCTCATCCACAAAACAAAAAGAAAAAAAGAGAATCTTTTAGGCAATAAGAAGAAGAAGAGAGTCGCTTGAAGGTGGAGATAGAATCGGATCCAAATGGAAGGAATCAGGATCGGATTTCAAGGAACAACCACAACTTCTTCCGATAATGGCGCTCTGTTTTTTTTTCTTTGTTCTTCTTCTTCTATGTATATCTCTCTCTGTCTATACTTTATTTTTTTAGTATTTTAAAGTTTCTAATTTTATTTTGACAGCTGGAATTTTTTTTTTGTGAGTGAATTGTTAAATTTATTATTCTGAGTCAGAATTATTAGCCAAAAAGAGTGTTATTTAAATAAACTAATATGACTCACATCCCCGCGTAGTATTTTAAAAGGAAATTTTTAAATTTTCAATTTTAAATTATAATTATTAAATCATTTGAAAGTAATAGAATAGTTGAATACTTGAATATTAAACCTAAACAGTTAGTAAAAACATAATTATTAAAATCAAAACTTATAATAAAAAAATATTATGATAAAAAGACACAATTTTATAAAAAAAACATTGTTTAAAGTACTATAAGTACAGAAATTTTGATAAGAATTATAATAAAGAGCTACAATAAAAAAAACTATTATAACAAAGTGATTCTAACTGAAAATATTAAACTATTTGTTGTAATAAGTAAATGCAATTTTCTATAAAATAATTACAATTATAAAAAATTTAATAATGAGTAAAAATTATCAACGAAAAATTAAAAATTAAAATACACAACTTCTAAAAAAATATAAATAAATAAAAATAGGTTTTTAGCGAAAAGTTAAGATAAATAGATGCAATTGCAAATCATATATTAAGTTGTATTAAATTTCTATATTGCTATAATCATTTTTAAAATTTTAGTTAGATTATAGAATAACGTTGAATATTAGATATTAATACTCAAATTATTTAGATTCAACATAAAACGGAAAATTTGTTTCACCGAACAATGATTTGTTAGTTATTGAAGAAGAGACGAATATATTAAAAGTTCAAAAGATATGAATATTTAAATAAACACACCTATTAGAATAAAAAGTTGTGATAAAAAAATATAATAAAATATGGTGAAAAGACACAACTCTACAATGAACTGATACAACTGTATAATTTTTTTAAAAACATATAAGAACAAAGTTTTTACGAAAATGTACAACGAATAGTCGCAACTGTTGTTCACATTTATTCAAATTGTTATTATTATATGAACGAGCTAATAAAGTATGGAGAGATGTATTCACAATAGGAGATTGCATCGATTACTAAGACCAGACCTGGAGTCTAGTGGATCTCCCCCTAGGTAATTGGTTAAAGTGGGGTTTTAAAATAACATGCAACTCCGATAATAGCATAACAAATACAAAGCAAGACTTATGGCAAAAGGCTATGTGGAGAGATATAGTATAGACTATGACGAAGTCTCGTATTGAAATAATTGGCTTCATCATTACTTTGGCAGTTTCAAATGGTTGGGAGGTGCATTATTTGGATATAAAAACTGTATTTTTCATGGAGAATTGAAAGAAAATGCGTATGTTACTTAACCTGAGGGCTTTGTAACCAAAGGTAGTGAGAGGAAGGTGTACAAACTACACAAGGCTTTTTATGGGCTAAAACAAGCACCTTGGACATGAAACACTAAGTTGAATAAGATTTTTTTAGAATCAAACTTTGAGAAGTGTTCCAAGGAACCTCTCTATACAGAAGACGTGAGCCTGGACATCTTCTCATTGTTGCAGTTTATGTAGATGATTTGCTAGTCAAAGGTTCGAGTCTTGAGCTTATATGTGATTTTAAGAAAGGTAAGGCAAGGGAGTTTAAAATGAGTGATTTGGGAAAGCTCACTTACTATCTTGGTATAGAAGTTCTTCAAAAATGATGAAAATATATTGAGGCAAGAAAGATATGCTAAGAAAATATTAGAAGAAGCTGGAATGGGTGAGTGTAACTCGGTTCTTATACCGATGGAGTTTGGTTTGGAACTGTCTAAAGCATCACATGAGAGATGTATCGACGAACAAAACTATAGAAAAAATATCGGATGCCTTAGATAGTTGCTCTTTCGTTCTCTGTTGGTGTATTGAATAGATATCTACAGGAGCCAAGAGAATCACATGGAGCTGCAATGAAACAAATTCTAAAATATCTCTGTAGAACAATTTCTCATGGTCTTTACTTTAAGCGGGGATGCAAAACAGGTTTGATAGGCTACAATGATAGCAGTCATGGTGTTGATGCAGATGATGAAAACAGTCCAGTAAGTCCTATATTCTATCTTAGTGAGTGTCCAATCATTTGGCCTGTTTTTGAGTTATTTATCTAAAGGTAATAAAAGGAGTGTTTTTTTATATTCTTGATCTAAGTATTAAAATTTTATTTGAGAATATATTTTTCTTGTATTTAGAAAAATATACACTACAATATAATGTATAAACTATCTACAAAAAAAATATATTTATAGATTAAAAAAATACTGATACTGTACTGTATCTTGTTTGACGATAATAACCAACGAGCAAAGATCCATCCACTATCAAAACATAACAAATCTTTGCGATTATAGAAGATTTGGTGGAAATTGTGAAAATACTATTTTTATATTATTTCTTAATATATATTTGACTTGTTTCTATTGTTTTTCGCGTATATCATTTGAGAAATATTTGATAATGATTGTTGGATAGATGTTTATAGGTTATAAAATATACACATATAAAATCCGTAGTTTTCATTCAAATTTTTATTTGGATTTTGTACTTTTTTTGTAGGAAAAAAGATGGCTACCTACACGAAGTATTAATGAATATATGGTCATACATGCGAAGTATATTATTGTATATTCAACTACACGAAGTATATGTATTACATGATCATATGCATAGATTATATGATGTTATGCGGTCAACATCATAGACATATATGTCAGTACACCGGTCAACTGACTCCGGCGAAGACCGACGTTGACTCCAGCGTTGACCAACACTAAAAAAAATATTCTAAATTAAAATAAAAAAATAATAAATTATTATACTAAATCATTTATGGGTTTTCATGATTAAAAGAAATATTCTATTCAATATCGAAATATTTTTTATATATCTCTAATATATTCATTCTTATAATTAGTTACTTTTTATTTTTCAAACTAAAGTAAATAGTTTAATAAAAATCATTTATAATTATTTTCAAGATATAAAAATTCATTTATAATTATCTTCAAGATATAAAATCATTTATAATTATTTTCAATATATAAAAATCATTTATAATTATTTTCAAGATATATATATATATATATCTCATAATCAGATTATTTAAAAACTACAAAATCAATAAAATCAATTCAACTACTTTCCTTAGAAAATCATATGCAAAATATTGAGTATATGACTCTTTACTCTAAATTTTGCATGGTAAATGTTATACAAAATTTTACATTTTTTACTTTAAAATTTACATACTCAAAATAACATATAAACAACAACAAAAAATTCACAATATTTACTTTTAACATATGAACATTTTCATTTTTACCCTCTTTTACACAATTACAATATGTTAAATTAATTTTTAGAATTTTTTTTAAGGTTTGGGTTCTCTATTTTACATTTAGGATATATTTAGGAAATAAATAAAAAATATTTAGATATTGAATTAAATTTGTTTTTCATATCTAATATCTATTCAATATTGTAATATCTAATATCTTTTAACTATTCAATATCTAAATGATTTTATATCTTACAGATAATTATAAATGAATTTTTATATCTTGAAAATAATTATAAATGATTTTTATTAAACTATTTACTTTAGCTTGAAAAATAAAAAGTAAATAATTATAAGAATGAATATATTAGAGATATATAAAAAATATTTCGATATTGAATAGAATATTTCTTTTAATCATGAAAATTAATGATTTAGTATAATAATTTCTTATTTTTTATTTTAATTTAGAATTTATTTTTTTGTTAGTGTTTGTCAACGCCGGAGTCAAGGTCGGTATTCGCCGGAGTCAAGGTCGGTCTTCGCCAGAGTCAGTTGACCAGTATACTGGTATATATGTCTATGATATTGACCGTATAACATCATATAGTTTATGCATGTGGTCATGTAATATATATACTTCGTGTAATTAAATATACAATAGTATACTTGGCATGTGTGACCATGTATTCTCCAATACTTTGTGTAGGTAGTTATTTTTTTCCTTTTTTGTATTCCTAGATAATCCTGGTACAACTGTTTTAAATAAACTAAATGATGGGCTGAATATATATAAAACTGATATGATTTTTTTGTGTGTGTTACGTGCAAAATGGCTAAGTAGTAGTGGATAATTTATTAAAGTCATTAAATTAATTCAGTGATGGGCTGAATATATATTACACCCTTTATTTTTTAATGTTGCTATGTTATACGTGTTGGGCTTTGACGAAATCTTAACTTTTAATTCGATTAGTGACCCCAATTAAGTATTTTTGACAAGGCCTTAGTATTTGATCAAGCTTAATTAGTTTCTTATGACCCATAAATAAAATCCATTATAACTAAGTGCATTTAGTTTTTATATACCTATGAGTTGATTAGAGGCAGACAATTATTTAACACATTAACTTATTGTAGTCAAAATATGGAACCCAATATAACTTATAGGCCATATCCATTTGGATCGACCCATTTAGTCATAGATGACTTTTACACATTTTTCTCCACCAATGTTTTGGAAATCTTCTTACATTATTCGTTAATCTTTGTATGTACGAATATTAGTTTAGATGAGGACAAAAGTTTTGACAGTTTTCGTATTGAAATAATTCACGTATTTACAGATTTTTTCTTTATTATATAAATATGTAATCTTTGATAATATATTACAAAAGTTGGTTTCCCTTCCACAATAATACATAAGAACAATAAGTTTTGGTTCAAACAAAGATGAGCTAAAGTCCCATTGAGTGGTTAATTATTATCTCCACTTATACTCTAACTTAGGCATTTGTTTGCCATGTGTGAAATAGATTTCTTCTCTAACACACCAAATTTTTTTTTTTTTTACCATAATGAACTATGAGACCACCACCTTCATATGCCATAAATGATGCATGAAACTTGAAATTAGACCATTGCCATAAGTCACAAAAAAAATTCTGATCCCATAACACTATCATGGAAACTAAAATCGTAGGTTTCTCCCGCAAAAAATGGAAGCCTAGATTGTGGTTATTTGATATACAATGAATCTTCAACACATTATTTCGACCAAGAGAATTCTTGAAGAACACAAAGTTTTTCTCATTCTATTTTAATTTTGCATCACTAAATCCTACGCACAATCCAATAAAAAACAGAAATCACGAGAGACGATTCATTGTTTAACTGTTTGAATTGGCCTTCCTTCAATACTTCTCTTAATTTTAAAAGTAATTTGTAGATAACGGAGAGGGACAATGTGTTTTTATACAAGTATGTTACATGGTTATTCATTAATTCTTGGTCTTTCTTATTTTTAAACATGATTGTTTTGACTAATATAAATCTGTTGATCGCCTTTGCTGTTTTCTTTTCGCCCTTATCTATTTTTCTGTCTCACATCTATTTAAAGGATTAATGCCTTTGATAGATTTATTTCAACGTTTGGCTTTAACATACTTACGTGGCTGGCTGATAAAAAATAATTTCATGCAAAATATAGTTGTCGTAAAGCTAGGAATGTCAAAATATACCTTTTTTTTTGGTACTGCCAATACAAAATCATATCTATAGACAACATATTTTATGTTAACGAATCCACACTAAAAGTGAAATTGGAACTATACCAATATACTATTCAAACTGAAACTCGAAACAAAAGAGTTGGTTAAAACTAAACAGAAACAAACACAAAACACGTTCTAACCAACTATTTGAATATTTGTCTCATTTTTTTTTCCCATCACCACAAGCGAGTTTGTTAAAAATTTAATATGTACCTACGTAACCACAAAAGAGTTGGTTAAAATTAAATGAAGAAACGAAAAACACGTTGTAACAAACTACATTCTTATCTTTTCCTCTCCAACGGTTGGGGTCCAACCTACTCATATTCAAACTTTATGGACATAATACTACTCATAATATACTCTCTCATAGTTATAAACCAAATTTCAAGAAAGTACATTATAAACTATACGATTAGCCCGAAGATACAAAATATGACCAGCAAAACTAATACATAATGTATAGTGATACTTAAGTATCCTAATTCAAAACACAAAATTATTTTTATATTTGGTTCTAACTAACCAAAAAAAAAAGAAGAAGAAGATTTAAACTATCCTTATGTACAAAGTGAAGGTAACATTTAAGATAGGGTTAGTCTGAATTAGACCACCCGGAGGTGAAGGTAACATTTAAGATAGGGTTGGTCCACGCAGCATGTACAAAGTCTATAGAGCATGTGATAAACCTGGCTATCAAACACAGTTTGTGGTTGAAAATTATAAACCAAGTAACCAACTAGTATTTAAGAGAGCCTTGTTTCTTCTGTAATTCATCAATACAAGCTTATAACTCTCCACATATATTTTGCGATCAGATAACTAATTAATCGAAAGATGGACGGAAAAACCTTGATTCTTAGTGTGCTCGTAATGACTCTGTTCATGGCACAAATTCAAGTTGAGGCAAAGAGCTGCTGTCCTTCCTCCACAGCTAGAAATATCTATAATTCTTGCCGTTTAGTGGGAGGTTCCAGGGAAAGATGTGCAAGCCTCAGTGGCTGCAAAATCGTTAATGGGAAATGTCCTAACGGATATACGAAGGACATTCTCGAGAACACAGGTAAAGTGGTTATTATTATAATTATTAAAAACTTTATATTTTTGTAAGAATGATCGAGGTTTCATTTTATTTGTTTTGATTTTTGTTTTAAGATGATGTTGTCAATGAATACTGTAAGATTGGGTGTGCATCCTCTGTTTGCAGTGCTCTAACCACTCTCCAGAACTCAGGTAAAGCAAACTGCTTGAACTCAGAATCATTGCTATTAATACCTTTTTGAATAATCGACAAGAAATTATTTAAATGCATTTAAATTTTGTTTCGATGACTAGATGCAAGTGAAATCGTAAATGGAGCTGTTGAAAAATGTGTCATGGCATGTTCTACGGTCTGCACCAAAGGCTCGATGAATGCAGTTGAAACTGCCTAGACAATCATATCCATGAAGATACATCTCAAGGCTATGGGATAGTCATATTTCGCAATGTTGCTTTTTAATTTTTCAATAATTGTCGTATGTGACAAAAAAATGTAGAAGGTTGTCAATCCCTAGACTGTATATGCCTTCTATTTTCTATCTTAAAAAAATAAATATTTGGTCTTCTTCGTTCTATTTATAGTTACTTTCTGCTATAAAACATTATGCGAAATAATATCTAACAATTAGCTAAACTGTTGCATTAATTTTCTCAGAAAACTGAAATATGTATGATGATATATGTAAAACATAAATTATATATGTGACAATACTATACTATATGTTGATTTATTTTCTTTTGATTGGGTTCATATTGTTAGTTTTTAATATTAATACCAAAATCAATCTAGAAGACTAGAACAGAAAACCAAATGTAAAACTTAATTATCAGTTATATTAACTTTTGGCTACTTAAGTAGGCATATATATAAAAGAGGCAATTTGCCAACTAACCAAAACAAAAAAGACAATGAAGAATATAGCATCATATTTGAAAAAATTAGAAAACTAAGAAAAAGAGTAAGTAAAATTACACTTTTGGTCTTGTGAAGGTTTGGTAATAGCAGTGTTCAAGAAAGTGATCTAGGCGGCCGCCTAGGTGCTAGGCGCTCAACAGACGCCTAGATGACCGTCTGAACCGCTTATAATTAAATAAATTTTATTTTAATATTTATTTTTAATATTTTTAACTACATATATATTTAAACTATTAAGTTTTATATTATTATACGTAATTATAAATATTTATATGTTGTTAATATAACTTAAATAAATGTATTTTTCTTACTTTTGTTTATAATTTATAATTTTTTTATTTTTCTAACATATATTTTTATATACATATATATATATAATGTTTTATGTTGTAAACGCCTAAACCGCCTAAAAGCCGTCTAGGCCCCGACTAAACGTTCTAGGTGCTAGGTGCTGGGTCACCGCTCAAATACCATCTAGCGCTTTCTTGAACACTGGGTAATAGTGATGGGTGGTGTCCAAAAGTTGGATGGATGTGGTGGTCAGTGATCGGAAGTGGTGGTGGGTGACCAGAGGTGGTAGCGGCCGGTGGCTGGAAATGGTGGTTGTCGATGGCCGGAGATGGTGGTAGTTGCCGGTGGCCGGAGATGGTGGTCGCCGATAGACTGAGGTAATGGTGGTTAGTGGCTGGAGATGGTGGTGGTGGCAGGTGATAGTGGCTGGTGGTAGGTAGGGGGTGATGGTGGTCGTATGAATACTAAACCCTACATAGTAAATTGTCAACCCAACTCTACTTTACTAATACATAAACTGTTTATCTTGGGGGTCAAACATATCAATAATACATATATAATAGTGAATCTTACTTTTTAGTGGTTAGATTAGTCACTTAGTGAAATATAGTTTTTTTGAGTGTTAGATTTCTTAAATTTCCTATATAAAAAGATGCATTAATTATGTAAAAAGAAAAATCATATCTCTGAAGTAGACAATATTAAATAAAATTAATATATCAAATCACTTTGAAATCACTTTGTATATTAGATTGCAGCAGGATATTGGCCTATAATCCTTCATTCCTCTTGCTTCGTCTTTTTTGGGGATCAAAGCGAGAATGGTGGTATTGACACCCTTAAGGAGGAAGTATTTTTGAAAAAAGGACTGAACAGCAACAGCCAAATCCTTCCCAATCACAGGCCATGCAGTTTTATAAAATTCAACCGTATATCCATCTGGACCTGGGCTTTTGTTTGCAGACATTGAGAACAATATACATCTGATCTCCTCATCAGTGACCTCACGAACGAGCATGACTTTATTTTGTCTATTGAATTTTGAGAAACCGGGTGAAGAAAATCTTAGAATAGTGCATTAGTTACACAAATAACACATAAATGGAACAAAATGGTAATATTGAGCTGTGTTAGGACAAACATATCTCTTATGAAAACGACTTTGTGATATTTCTCATGTGACTTTTCCCTTTTGCATCCCTTTTTCCTCTTCAATTATTGTGATAAGATTTTTCTACCTAAAAAATTGGATTGATTAAAACATCTAATCTACCAAAGATATTATAGAAATTTTAATTACAAAACAAAATATCAAATTGATAGGCTTTAAAAATAAATGAAAATGTAATAAAAAACCAAAAAATAATGAAGGTTTATTTTGCAATTTTGTTTTAGATCATGAATTATCTTACAATTCATCTTAATTGCACTACAAAAAAAGTTTCGGTTAACGTTGGTTGTTATTGACTTGAACGTTTATACTGTAATGCCCGCAAACAAACTTTGGTGTTGGGTGTCGACCGACGCCATGGGGTGGTGTCGCTGGACTCGACACCACAAGTTGGTTCAGGCTGCGATTTGTTTTAATATTGGTTTTCTGGTTAGGGTAAATTAAACCAAGAGGCTAGGTTTATGAGGGGAGGGAATCTTCTTCTCCTTACATCGTCGGGTTGGAGCCACGAATGGTAGGGGAAAAAGGAGATGGATTTTTGGTGGTTGTTGTTGCCTCCAGTCTAAGCCGTGAGATATCTCGGAGGTGTTCGTAGAGAAAGAAAGAGTGGACCTTCGGTGGTGGCCTAAGAGAAGAGAGAGAGCCGATTTTGGTTGTGGTATGAGAAGCAAAGAGGGCTGAGTTCCGGTTGTGACATAGAGTAGAAGAGAAGGGAGCAGTGTCATCTACTTTTGGGGACAGATGCAGAGGAGGCTCGGTGCTCTCGGTGGAGGACGATGGAGAAGGAGGCTCACGGGAGAGAGAGAGAGAGAGAGAGAGAGAGAGAGAGACAAGTGGGACGGTGTTAACGTGGTGTCTTGACGTTTGGATCCGTGAGTGGGAGAGTGTGGAGACTCTTTGAGGCTCCTTATCTTGGTAAGTCGTGTTGTTTGGTGTTTATTAGATTAGAGAATCAATGGTTGCGAAGGATTAGAGTTTTGTCGTGAAAGGGAGCTTGAAGGGAAACTCTGGTCGTGATTTACGGGTTGATGTCGTTCAACACCATGGTGGCAACATTTGGAGGATAACACAGAGTCTGATTTGACTGAATTTTGGGGGAGAGCTTCGTGGTCTTACAAGCCCCATATCTAACAGTGAGTTTGTGAAATGAACGGTTAGTTTCTGAATTAACCGGATTTTAATATGGAGGATTTCTAGAGATGTTTTGTGGTAAGTTTGGGATGTCGAGCGACACCAAAAAGGTGTTGATCGACACCAGCATGTTGTTGTTTGATTAGCCGTTGGAGAACGGCTGGCGTTAGTGTGGATCGAAGTGGATTGTTGGTGAGGCGAAGTCCATGGCTGGAGCGGAATGGAGTATTCCCGCCCATCACTCTTGTTAGTTGGTCGTTTAGGGGTGGTTGGTTTTGCAACTAACTCTCAAGATGATGTGGTGTTTGGGAAACGTGTTTAAGTGAAGTGGGGACAAGTGGTATTTTTTTTTTTTTTTAATATAATATTAATTCTCTATTGATCCTAAACACCAAAACACAACCAAATGAGCGTTTCACTTAAGTCGTCCCGCAAAAACCGACCTTGTATCGATGCACATCCCAAACCGGGATTTTGGTTCGCGAGCGTTACAAGTTTGTCCGGTCGGATGTCGATGTAGTCTGATGCAGAATGATTGGAGTCTACAAATGTAATCTTTTTGTGGAGTTGAAGTACGTCGTATGATTGTGTTCTATAGATGCTGAGTATGAGTTAGTTGGACCTAACGTATATTTGTGGAAGTTTTTGTAAAAAGTGATTTTTACGTCAGTTGTATCAGAATTATGAGGTTCCGGTAAAATTGTTTCCCGTGTGTTATGTGCGAGGATAGGGAATCCGGGTGCGGTCGTTTCAGATACTAAACCGACATAAACCAAATAGCATCATTTTAAAAACAGTCGTAATATTGTATGATGTTAAGTATTTTAGCATCAGTTTAACAAACGATGATTACTTTTACGTCAAATATTTGAGTCAATTTAAGTAAGTATAGTGATTCTTTTATGTGACACAAAACTTAAAAAGTTATCGTTTATATAACCTTTGTATAAACCTTTTTAATTAACTTTTTGTTATAATGGAAACAATTGCAAAATAAATAAATAAGATATCATCAAAGGAGAAAACATAAAAAGTTAAATGCGTCTCTAATGAAATTTCAGTCGGTTTATAAACTGAAGGCAAAAATTTTGTTTTAAAAAAACTTACGTCGTTTTAGATTGTAACGTAGATTAATATATAGACGTATTTCAATGTGTTTTTTTGTAGTCTTTGCTGATCAATTTAGTTTTTGACGTCGCATCAACCACTATATTCTCTCAATGATAGAAATTTGAATTACAAAACGAAAGATCAGATTGGTAGGTTTTTAAAAATAAAAGAAAGATGTAATAAAAATAAATAATAATAAATTTTTATTTTGCATTTTTTTTTAAATCATGATTGATCTTGCAATTCATCTTAAATTTCACTACAAAAAACGTGCCGATTAATGTCGGTTGTTATTAACCTTGAATGTTGATACTAAACTGGCATAAACCAAATAGCATCATTGTAAAACCCGTCGCAATAATGTATGATGTTAATTATTTTGGCATCAGTTTAACAAACAACGTTTCCTTTTACGTCAAATATTTGAGTCAATTAAAGTAAGTTTAGCGACTGCTTTATGTGACAAAAAACTTTAAAACTCAACTTATATATAAGCTATGCATATACCCCTTTTTTATTAAATTTTCTGTTATAAGGGAAAAGATTGCAAATAAATAAATAAATGAAAAAGAAATCAACAAAGGAGAAAACATAAAAAGTGAATTACTTCTCTAGTGAAATTTCAGTCACCAAATTCCATGTTTTAAAACAAATTTACGTCGGTTTAGATAGTGATGTAGATTAATCAACGTATTCCAAAGTGTTTTTTTTTTGTAGTGTTTACTGATCATTTATTATTTGTGACGCCGCGTCAACTGCTCTATTCTATCAACGATATGCTATAAATTTTAGTTGCGAAACGAAAGATTAAATTGGTAGGTTTTGAAAATAAACTAGGGACTGATCTGTACGTGCGAAGTTTTTTTTTGTTTTTTCCTATAAATTAATTAATGGGCCACAAGTATTGAATTGAATTTTAATAACGTAGGTAGGTTTGATTGTGTACATGTCCATTATCACTCTATCTTCCTTCCCAATAATCAGAGTTAGATAAATAAAAAAATAAAAAAAGACAAAAACGAATTAAGAAAATGAAACGGCTAATAGAGTTGTCTCCAAAACAAAAAATAAATTCGACCAAATTGATCTGATTAAGCCGATCATCTTTCAGACAATTTTGATTTTCCAGTTGGGAAACCCAGTTAAAGATCCATAATCAATCTGTCTTTTTGGATTCTTCGATTTCGACTTGAATGGATAAGTAAGGTAATAACTCGATCTGTTATTTCAATTTCCACCTTATAGTTCATAAATTGTTTAGATTTATCATTTACTTGTACTTTATGTATAAATATAGTATGGGTGTGGATCTTTAAGATATTGAATTGGATATGGTTCTTGTTCTACAGGTTTGAATCTTTTTTCCAAAATTGGTATTGAATTTTGTTGTTGCTTACATCGAATAAATGTTATGATTTCTATTGAAGTTTCTGTTATCCTAATTTGTTGCTTTTTTCTTAAAGATCAGGACAACAAATGAAGAATACTACATCAAAGATAAGAAACAAAACTCTTTCGATTTTTTTCAACGCCTCTAATTTGATCTGTAAAAATGCTATTGTTTAATTTTTATTGGTCAGAGTTAAATTTCTTTCAATAAGACGATCATTAGACACAACAACTGGACTGACGAATGAACTATAAGAAATGGAAATATTGGATTTCTTTTGCTTTGCAAGTAGATTCCGAATGAAAGATAAGAAACCGAATCAATGTTTACTTTAAGAAAGGTTGTATTTTTCATTTGAATAAAGTGTAATGTCAAATTTGTTTTTTTTTTGCTCAGGGTAATTTGGGTTTTAAGTAGGATTATTATACTTTCAAAATCGAAGTGGAGTTAAGAAGAAATCTATTCTATATCCTGGTAAGTTAATCAAGTTTGAAAAATTATTTTTTTAGCTTTCTGCTTTTTTTTCTATTTTATTTGATAGTTTAGGGTTGTGAACTACTTATTTACAGTAAGTAGTTTCTATTACCAATTTCTAAAAGTTTACCAAGTGTTAATTTAATATTTATACAAAATGAAATTTTTTAAATAGTATGGAACAGCAAGTTTATTAGTTCCATACTATTTAAAATTATTACAACAGAATCCACCTCGTGGAAAAAAGTTTGAGACTAAACCCACATCTGATACAGCATGTTTAGTTCAAACATAAAAATACCATACTAAATTATTACAACAGAATCCTTATTTTTTTTTTAAATCTTGTTAATTAACTATACCAATCCACGATACTCCTTCCAAACAAAGCTCTTGTGTAGTAACTTCTCCTCCTCACCATCCTTGAGAGTTTTTTCATCCGTTGTAAACATCCTATTATTATACCAGATATTGAAATATGCATTCGCAAATACGGTGAATTTTTAAACTATAGATTTATTCAATACGCATAAAAGAAAGAAAATAATTGTTACCTTCTTAAAAGTTTTCTTCTATCTTAAAGCGATTCATTTCAAATTCTGAAAAACTTCTTTGAATACCACATTTATTGTTTCCTTTTAAGGTTTTCTTCTTTATCCACAATCAAACCTTCAGTCATTTTCTAAAAGTAACTCTTGAAACTGCAACAAAAATCTGACCATGTGAAAAAACATGGCCTAGACAAATACAATCCAACATAATTCAAAGATTGTCCCTGATTTTTGTTAATAGTCATTACAAAAGCAACAACCAAGGTAACTGTCTTCGATGCATTTTGAAAAATAATTTAGTATCTGAAGAAGTACGCAATATCTTTGGAATGAGCACATTATCGCCTACTCTGTCTCCTTTAATCACAATAGCTTCCAAATCAAATCAGCCAAATGTGTGATCTGCAATCTTTTACCATTTATTAGCCCTCCTCTTGGATCTATATTCCTTAACAA
Organism: Camelina sativa; assembly: GCF_030686135.1. Classification (NCBI taxonomy): domain Eukaryota; kingdom Viridiplantae; phylum Streptophyta; class Magnoliopsida; order Brassicales; family Brassicaceae; genus Camelina; species Camelina sativa. The sequence goes on along the minus strand of NC_141890.1, from coordinate 24,677,558 downwards.
ACATTACTGTACAACCTATCTTCAATCTTGTTATATGATTTGGGACTCTAGATACCTTTAGACTATTTAAAAAAGCAGGGGTCAGCAATGGACTGTTTTCACACCGTTTGTCAATTGGTCTATCGAATCTGAACTTAGGTATGGCATTTTTTCACCTACAGACAAATAATAACGTGTATTTAAAATTTTAGGTATATTAGATATTTTCAAAGCCTAACATGAATTTTTAAAACAACAAATATAGTACTAACATTCTAGCTGATCAAGAATATACTTATTGATAATGCCAACATCCTCATTGGTGAGACATAAAATTGTTTTTTTTCTAAAGAACAAGGAATCTTTTTATCTTTCAAACACACTTAGAATTTCCATAAACCTCTCTACTTATTAATGACATAAACAAAATCGCATCATTTTAAAAAAATGTTGTAATATTGTATGACATTAAGTATTTTAGCATCAGTTTAACAAACGACGTTTACGTCAAATATTTAGTCAATTTACGTAAATTTAGCGTTTTATGTGACACAAAACTCAAAAAGTCATCGTTTATATAACTTGTGTATATCCCTTGTTTTAATTAACTTTCTTGTTATAATGGAAACAATTGCAAATAAATAAAAAAGATATCATAAAGCATAAAAAGTGAAATGTGTCTTTAATGAAATTTCAGTCGGTTTATAAACTGATGACGAATTTCTTATTATAAGAAAACTTACGTCGGTTTAGATTGTGACGTAGATTAATCAACGTTTTCCAATGTGTTTTTTTGTAGTGTTTGATAATCAATTTATTTTGTGATATCGCATCAATCGCTCTATTCTATCAATGATATTCTAAAAATTTGAATTACAAAACGAAAGATCAAATTGGTAGGTTTTTAAAAATAAATGAAGATGTAATAATAAATAATAATGAATTTTTATTTTGCAATTTTTGTTAGAACATGATCGATATTGCAATTCATCTTAAATCTCACTAGAAAAAATGTGTCGATTAACGTTGGTTGTTATTGACCTTGAACGTTGATACTAAACCGATATAAACAAAATAGCATCATTTTAAAACTCGTCGTAATAATGTATGACGTTAATTATTTTAGCATCAGTTTAACAAGCGACATTTACTTTTACGTCAAATATTTGAGTCAATTTAAGCAAGTTTAACAACTTCTTTATGTGACAAAAAACTTATAAAGTCATCTTTTACATAACCTACATATATCCCTTTTTGAAAAGTAACTTTCTTGCTAAAATGTAAACAATTTCAAATAAATGGAAAATATATCATCAAAGGAGAAAACATAAAAAGTTGAATACGTCCCTAATATATTTCAGTCGGTTTGTAAACCGACAGAAATTTCCTTTTTAAAAAAATTATTTTTATGTGACAACCCGTCCCGTGAACTCCATTAGCCTACTCGCTAGCTTGCCCCCATAGATCCCAAGCTGGTCCTGCAAAGCAACGATCCTAACTTCTCACTATGAATAGGAACTATTCATCCAAATCCACCAGTAAGTTATTAGTGCGTCAGGCGTTCCTCGAACCCTGGTCTCCACCTTTTAACAACATTCCCACAGGACAAGCTGTCACCAATTGTTCTGCAAGCTAGCGGGTAGGCTAGTGGGGTTCACGGGACGGGTTGTCATAAGTTGCAACTATTCATTGTAGAGTTGTGTTTATTCGAATATTCGTATCTTTTGAAATCTATTTGTTTGAACTGTTTTCATTTTTTTGCCATGACACAAAATAATATAAAATTTTAATATCAACAGTTTTTACAGCTTTCTAAATTATTCTCTAGCATTCATTCTTTTAAAAGTAAAGAAACTCTTCCAATTCTTGATTTAACAACAGATTTTTGGAATGATGAATTTAAATTACAACTTTTAGTTAATTTTAAATATAAAAATTTAATGTCTATATATAATAGCAATCCGAATAAATGCCACCAAAAGTTGTGTTTTATCAACCGTACCTTTTGGATATTTTTTTTAAAAATCTGTAGAAAAATTAAATTGTGTGTTTTACAAAAAGCTGTGATTGTTCATTATAACGGTTTTTTTGTAACTGTTCACAGTAAAGTTGTGTTTATTCGAATATTCATATCTTTTGAAATCTAGATATATTCATCTTTTTGAACTGTTTTTTTTTTTTTTTTTGTCATGACACAAAATAATATAAAATTTCAATATCAACAGTTTTTACAGCTTTCTAAATTATTCTCTGGTATTCATTCTTTTAAAAGTAAAAATATTTTTCCAATTCTTGATTTAACAAAAGATTTTTCGAATGACGAAACTAATTTACAACTTTTAGTTAATTTTAAATATAATATTTTCATGATAATACCTAGAGTTTTTTTCAAGGGTTAGATGGATTATATAGTAAGTTTTTGAATTTGACTTCTCAATATGATAAGAAATATGTATTTTATTTAAAAACAGTTTATATGGGTTATTAGGTGAAATCAAGTGCACACACAATATTTGCGATTTTTCGTAGCACCTTTTCATAACTTTTTTCATTTAATTCAAACGGTTGTATCTGTTCATTGTAAAGTTGTGTCTTTTCACTATATTTTATTTATATCTTTTCATCACAACTTTTCGGTCTAATAGGTGTGTCTATTTAAATAGTCATGTCTTTTAAAGTCTCTTTATATTTGTCTCTTCATCAGTAACTAACAAGTTCGTTGAAACAAATTTTCCATTTTATGTTGAATCTAAATAATTAAATATTAATATCTAATATTCAACGTGATTCTATAATCTAACTAAAATTTTATAAATGATTATAGCGATAGAAAAATTTAATACAACTTAATATAGAATTTACAGTTGCGTCTATTTTTATCGTAAGTTTTTGTTAAAAAAATAGTTTAATATTTGAAAATAAGAATAACAATCTGAATAAATACGAACAACAGTTGCAACTTTGCTTAGTATTTTTTTTGTAAGAAAATTGTTTTATTCTTTTTTTTAAAACTCAAACAGTTGTATCTTTTCATTTTAGAGTTATGTCTTTTCACTATATTTAATTCATATTTTTTCATCACAACTTTTCGTTCTAATAGGTGTGTCTATTTAAATAGTCATGTCTTTTGAACTTTCTATATATTTGTCTTTTCATCAATAACTAACAAATCATTGTTCGTTGAAACAAATTTTCCGTTTTATGTTAATTCTAAATAATTTGAATATTAATATCTAATATTCAACGTTATTCTATAATCTAACTAAATTTTTAGAAATAATTATAGCAATATAGAAATTTAATAAAACTGAATAACAACATGTCCCGTTGACCCCACTAGCCACCACTAGCTTGCCCCTATAGGCCCCAAGCTGGCCCTGCAGGACATCGATCCTAATCCCTCACCGTGGAAAGGAACTTACATCCAAATCCACCAATAGGTTATTAGTGTGCCAAACATTCCTCGAGAAACGTCTGGCGCACCAATAACCTACTGGTAGATAGTTCCTATAATATAAAATTATATTAATATTCAAATTTATATTATTTTGTTTTTAATTATAATTATTTAATATAAAATTATATTTACTCATTACAACCATTAGTTCAATATTCTCATTTATGATCACTTTGTCATAATGATTTTTTTAATTATAGCTTTACCATAATTCTTCATTAAAAATCTTATATTTATAATACTTTAAACAATATTTTTTTGCAAAGTTGCATCTATTCTACATATTATTTTTTGTTAAAAGTTTTCATTTTGATGGTTGTGTTTTTAGTAACAATTTATGTTTAATTTATGTATACAACTATTTTATTACATTCAAATGATTTCATAATGTATAATTTTAAGTTTTAATTTTTATTTAATTTTTTCTAAAATACTTGATTTTATAATGTATAATTTTAAGTTTTAAATTTTATTTAATTTTTTCTAAAATACTTCTCCGTGACATCGCGGGGGTTATGAGTCCTAGTAATAATAATAATGATAGTTTGTTTTGGCAATTTTGTTTGAGATCTTGATAAAATTTGCTGATCAATTTGTTTTGTGTTAGCCGCTCTAGTGTATCGACGGCGGAGGTGGATTAAAAAAGGGTTTTGAGAATTCTGTCCAAATTCAACTTATCTATTATTGAATCGGTGATGGGTTCCTAAAGATTTCAAAAAATGAGGACAAAGTTTTCTCGTATTCCTCTCTCTCTCTGTTTCAGTTTCTCTTTGTGGCCGGAGAATTATAGAGTCGATGGCATTAGCATTGACCCGGAGCACTAAAATCACAAAAGCCTAGTGCTCCAAGATCAATGTTTTCATAAGATGTCTCCAACCTTTGGTTACATATCTCTCTTTTTGTTGTTTCACCTCTCACAGTTTCACAAGGCTTATCGAATTATTTCTTAGAATTGTCTAAACCGTTTTGAAATATAAGAAAGAGAGTATTATAAAGAGCCATCATGAGACTAAGCACAGATTTATCGAATCTTTCCTTTGCGATGTAACTTTTTTATTCATAGCAAACCAGGTTCACAACATCATCTTACAAGTACTTCGCATACGTTTCTGTTTATATTACAGGACGTACAGAGGAAGTTTATTCAAAACTTAGTACAAATTCTAGAACTGGAGATTTGTGCAATCACTTAACTCGAACTGGAACGAGCTTGAGAGGTACTTTCTTGACGACTGTAAGGGTACCAGCTTCTTCTTTATCGATGTCTTTATGTGTCATACCATCAGGTGCTCTCCAATCGAAGTAGTAAAGTAAGTTCAATAGTCCCAATTCCACAGTAGCTACCCCCATTGCTATACCGGGACATATCCTTCGACCAGACCCAAACGGTAAGAGCTCGAAATGTCTTCCTTTATAATCCACAGGGCTATCCATAAACCTCTCGGGGTTAAACTCTCCCGGGTTTGTCCAGTATTTCGGATCTCTCCCTATCGCCCAAGCGTTCACCAAGATCTGTCTCTTTGGAGGAATATCATAGCCTTGGACCTTGATGTGAGCCATTGTTTCCCTTGGGAGCAGAAGAGGAGCAGCTGGGTGTAATCTGAATGTTTCCTTGATCACAATGTTCAAGAAAGGAACTTTGTCGAGATCTTCTTCGGTGATTCTCTCCTTATTGTTTCCCAGACGGTCTCGGATCTCCCTTTGAACTTTCTTCATGACTTGCGGGGTTTTAACGAGTTCCGTCATTGCCCATATCATGGTAATAGCTCCTGTTTCTACCCCTCCTAGTAATATATTCTGGCAAGCAGAAAAAAATAATTGTAAATATGCAGATTCAGTTTCTATGCAAATGTGTTGAAACAGATCTTGTGTTTTTTTTTTACCGTTAGTAATGCCTTGATGTGATCTAACGTGAGGGTCAAGGCATCATCTTCGCCTTGTTTATTCATCACATCCAACATAACATCGACAATATCTCTGTGATCTTTTGATATTTTTCCAGGATGTAAATGATCATCGATCACACCTTGAAACAGAGTATCGAGCTTGACGAAAACATCTTTGAGCCTCTTGTGTTGCCCGGAAATACAGTCAACGAGCCATCCAAGTCCAGCAATAGGAAAGAAATCAGAGCAAGTGAAACTTCTCTGAGCTCTCTCGGCTTCAAACACAAGCTCTTCGACCTTGTCTTTATCGATAAACTCACACTCGTGGAACCTTTTCCCATAAGCTACTCTGAACAGGATACTCGCGGTTAGCCAGAAAAGGGTTTTGCTCATATCGACTGGAGATCGATCCACCGCTGATTCCGACAGTTTCGTGATAAGAAAGTTACATTCTTCCTCTCTGATGTACCCGGAAGACTGAACCTTTTTCAAACTTAAAAGCTCACGCACAAAGAACTTGCGCCGCTCCTTCCACTCGTCACCGTATGGTGTAAAAGCCACATCTTTAAAACCCCGAGAGGTTAGCCTCGGACCAACAAGCTTAGGTCTGCTGCAACAGTCTAGGTCATGAGTTCGTAACACCTCTTCAGCTGCTTCTCTCGATGAGATAACAGTTACAGGGACAAACCCTAAGTGAAGAAGCATAACGTGTCCTGTTCTTTCGGCTAGACGTTGAAATAACTTGTGAGGCAATTCTCCAACTTGGTGTAAGTTTCCGATAACTGGTAACGTTGGAGGGCTAGGAGGAAGGTTCCATTTAGAGCGTTTGTTCTTCTTGCTGATAAAGATCAACGAAGCGAAGGTGATGATTAAAAGACAGAGCAAAGAGACTACCATTTTTTTTTGTTTCTTTTGTTAGACAGAAAAATGAAACTGATATGCTCTATGTATATTAATAGTAGTCACACCGCTTACATTTTAATTAGATTTTTGTTTTTTTCTATCATATGTTAATATATTACAAAGTAGGAATCCTATGAAGCTAAAGTAAATATAACATATACTACATAATTATAATCTGTACCAAAATCTTTATTATGATAAAATAAAAAAAAGTTGAACATGATTAATAATAAAAAACTATAATATATAGTTTATAGTAAAACACAAATAATTACTCATATTGAGATATTAAATTCATGCATTTTAGTATGGAATTTAAAAGTCACATGTTACAAAATTTTCTTGTTAAGTTATTGTTTTTTAATATTTAAATTATATTATATAATATGTATTATAATACTAACAAAAAATATTTTCATCAGATAACTATGAATAATGTATAAAATTATATATGTAGATTATGGATAAGGTACATACATAATTCACAATTTTTGTAACTATCTAGATAATACATATGTTGTAAAAAAGGGAATTGAACTAAAAATTAATAAATGAGTGAAAACAAAAGTCTCTCCCACTCCACTAAATTAAAATAAAAAATAAGTAAAAGGAAAATAAATAAATAAATATGTAGAGAGAAAGACTCAAACCTACAACATATGTATTAATTAAACAAATACACAACCAACTGACCAAAGCAAATTTCTAGTACATATACTTCTACAATTGCTTTTATCATTTATCATTGGTGGTCTAAAATAGATGTTTTGGCTGTCTTATGAGCGGACCGGGCCTGTGTACACTTTAAAGATAAAAAAACAGAAAGATTTATTAACGATTTGTGTCCATCACTGATAGTTTGCATGGTTGTATAGTGTCTTTATTAATTTTTGCTCCACAAACACATTAATTGTAAAAAATAGAATGAAAATTTTAAAACTACCCTATATGGTCATGTGGTCCATATGATATCTACTAAAAAATAAACTCTTTAAATTTTTCTCTATTGACAAAATTTCATTTAAACCATAATCGGGCTACAAAGATACAATAATCTAAATTAATGTATTATTCTTTGATGAGCTGATAAGGATGTCTGGTTTGACTGCGGTTCCTTTATTACTATTGCAGAGCAGAGGTTTAGATTACATATTAAGTACGTAATCTAAACCTCCCTTTTGTCTGGTTAGAGTACATATATCACAAATTTTGGAAATCAAAAGACCAAAAAAATTAGGGGTGGACATTTTCGGTTTATGTTTGGGTTCGGTTCGATTTGGTTTATTCGGTTTTGGTAAAACTCTAACCAGACTCAACCGAAATTAGTTTGGTTTAGTTTGTGTTCGGATCGGTTTATGTTTGGTTTGGTTTGGTTCAGTTTGGTTTTAGTTTTGTTCGGTTTTAATTCGGTTTATAAATCAAATAATGTAACAAAACAAATTTGATTATGGTTTTATAATAGTTAATTAATCAAAAAAATTTGAAAAGCTAGAAAAATAAAATTAATACCTAATATTAAATATAATTAAATCTATATTTATATTTAATTAATTTTATTAGAAAAGTTAAAATAAAGTAAAATAGAAACCAAATGCAAGTATTAATAGGTAAGATCACATATTTATAATTTTAATAAGATTATTAATTTAACTTAATAAACACATTGGGTTATTGGTTCGGTTCGGTTTTAAACTGAACCGAACCGAACCATTTGGGTTGAGAAAAAACCTAACAACATGGTTGAAGTATAGGATTGGGTTTGGTTTGGGTCGGTTTGAATTCGGTTGGTTCGGTTTGGTTTGATTTGTTTCACTTTAAATGCCCACCCCTAAAAAATATATTAAACATGAGATCCAACACTTCCCTTTATACTTGGTAAACTTAAAAATACTCCAAATATGACACAAAACTACTAAAACAAAATAAAAAAAAAATCTAAAACTCGGTATCACGCAAAAATAAAGAACTCGACTTAAATTCGGCAGTCGGTAAAAAGGTTTATGTGCACTTGTTGAAAGACAATCAGTCGACATTTGTTGAACAAGTGCACACAAACCTATTTACCGACTGCCAAGTTTCGGTCAAGTTCTTTTATAACCATTTTAACAATCTTATTCAATGAGTTATATTTTATTATAAATATTGTTATGTAGTTTAAAATTCGGTATCACATAAAAATGAAAAAACTCTATTGAAATTCGGCGGTCGGCACATAGGTTTGTGTGCACTTATTGAAAGACAATTAGTTGACACTTGTTGAACAAATACACACAAACTTATGTACCGACTGCCGAGTTTCGGTCAAGTTCTTTTATAACCATCTTAACAATCTTATTCAATGAGTTATATTTTATTAGAAATATTGTTATGTTGTTTTTTTGCCATATACATTTTTTACCACTAATGTTTTTAAATCATAAGTTTTCTATTTAACATAGATATTTTAAAAATCTCTATAAATAATGACGATATAGTTTATTTAAATATTTTATAATTTACATAATATTCAAACATTTGCATTCATTGTCACAATAATATCATATATAAACGCAATCAAATAAGAAAAATTCGAAAAAATATTTTTTGAAAATCATGGAAGCTCATAACCTTTGGAGCTATACTCCACTTACTAAAAGTTGGGGTTATGGCTCTGATTGGTATCACTAATTAAGATCGTTTGCAAACGAACCACTCCTATGATTACTAATCAACATATCGTTTGGAGATAGTGGTTGGAGATCTTGGTTAAAAATCTTGGTTGGAAAAGATGGTTAAACCTTACTTTTGGTGGTTACAAACACCAACTTGAGTCACTCCATGAAACCAACGTTGATGAGGTTTAAAAGTTATATAGCTTTTATTTTGGCATTTTGTTGTTTGTTTTTGGTATTGAATTATTTTTATCTCACAAAATAAAGAAAAGTAGTGAATATAATCTAATTTTACTCATAAATTTCAGGATTTTTTTAACCTTTTTTTAAAAAAAAAAAAAAACACTATTGAGAAGAAACATCAATGAAAATTTTCTCTCTTTCTCTTATATATGTGTGCATCTTACAACACCATGTCTTAATACAAGTTTTCTTCGTATACAAAAAAAAAAACAGTTTCATTTTGCTCCAAAAATAGTTCTTGTTACACAATCAATGTTTTAAGTCCATCCATTATGACTTCCGAGCATCGTCCAGAATCATCACGTGGGAGATCATCACGTTCAAGATCATCTGTTTCGAACCGTGGTCCAGTAAGTATCGATTGCATTGTAGATTGGATGCATAAAAATTTAATTTAACTATGTTCATATTTCATATTATAAATTAAATAATAATTTATTATTTTAAATTTTCATTTTCCAACTAAAGTAGTTTAATTATTTACTAATTATTATGATTTATACATTCAACCACTTCAATGGTACCTATCAAACTAAATACTCAACCGTTCTTTTTATTCATACTATTTTTTCTTTATGTTATCTTTAACCGCTGTTTTTTTAATCGCCTTTTCTATAACCGCTCCTAATTTTTTAACCGTCTCGTTTAAACATGGTTACCAATCAGATCCTATATCTTTTCTACATATACTTCTTCTTTATTACAATAATTTTAAGATTAGTTCAACTGGAGCTGGAACTGGATTATGTTTTCAGACTTGGTTTATAGCTTGATTTATCCGGTTATGATAAACCGGCTATTTGTGTTTTTTGTCACATTGAAATTTTAATTTATCACAGGGGTATAATTATAAAACCAACAAAAAACAAGAAATTAGAGTGTTTCCGCGAGAGAGAAACCCTAGCCTCGCCTCGCCTTCCGCTCGCCACATCTCCGCCGTATGTAAGCTAAACCAACCCTACCACTCATCTCATCACCGCATTTCGAACTTCTTAACCAAATCGTTCGCAACCTTGGCCGATCAAGCCGCGCGATCAGAGTTCTAGGTTTAGAAACTTGGATTCAGGGTTTTGATCCATTCACCATGCCGAGACATAACGCTGAAGAAGCAGATGTATGTTTAAGATGTGGAGAACTTGGACATGACATGATCTTGTGCAAGTATGATTACACTCAGGAAGATTTGAAGGTAAAGTTTTGTTATTTTCTCATTCTTGTTTAAAAATTTTCATTCAAAAAGAGGCAACTGATCATGACCATAGTTGGACTTTAACCAGGATATCAAATGCTATGTATGTAAAAGCTTAGGCCATCTCTGTTGTATCGAGCCTTGTCATTCACCGTCATGGACTTTATCTTGCTACAGATGTGGTCAACTGGGTCATACTGGACTGGTAAGTTGTTGAGATTTTGATTTGGAATCATCTACACTGCTTATTGAGTTCGAGCCTCTAGAACAGGATTGATCTTAGAATTTTGATCTCTAGGCATGTGGTAGACACTACGATGATTCTGTCAGTCCATCATGCTTTAAGTGTGCGGGAGAAGGGCGTTCTAAGTGTCACTGCCCTGATTCTTCCAGCATATGCAGTAGGGAAGAAGGGCATTTCTCACGTGAATGCCCGAATCCTTCATCGAGCATTAGCGAGTCAAAGAACAGAGAGGCTCACCGTTTATGCTACAAATGTAAAGGAAGAGGACTTATGCTCGTGAATGCCCCATTTCTTCACTTGTATAGGCTCCGTATCTCTCTCCGCATTTGGGTTCTTTGAGCTCTTCACGATCTTTTCCTTTCTCTCATGTTATTCACTTATCTAAAGTACCAATTTTTTTTCTTTGTTTTGTTTCAGGATAAGTGGGATATATATATGGCATCTAATAAGAAACTTCCACTTATTATTGCAGTGCATCGACCAATTACTAGTCATTTTTTGGTTTGGTGAACTAGACAAAATATCTGGATACAGTATCAAGACACAGTATCTGGACGCAACATCTAGATGATGTTCGTTTGTGTTATTGGTTCATAGTATCTGGACGCAACATCTAGATGATGTTCGTTTGTGTTATTGGTTCATGTGTCCATAAATTTTATCTCGATTCAATTATGTTTGTTTTGTAATTTTATATCTGTATCTGGATACAATATATGTAAAATATCAAAAAACTTTTTATTTAATGTTGAATATGTTTTAGTGGTTTAAATTGACTTATGTTTTTTTTCCTTATTTTCATATATATTAAATAAATATTTAAAAATGAGATTTTGTGTTTTTGGTAGAAAAACAAATTTTGCAGTTTTGGCGGGAAAACAAGATTTTACGAATTTGGCGAGAAAATAGAAAAACGTAATTTTGCGGTTTGGCGGAAAAAGAGATTTTGTGGTTTTGGTGGAAAACGAGATTTTGCGGTTTTGGCGGGAAAACGTAATTTTGCGGTTTTGGCGGGAAAACAAGATTTTGCGAGTTTGGTGGGAAAATGAGATTTTGCAGTTTTACGGGAAAACGAGATTTAGCGGTTTTGGCGGGAAAACAAGATTTTGCAGTTTTTACGGGATAACAAGATTTTGCGGTTTTGGCGGAAAAACGAGACTTTGCAAGTTTGGCGGGAAACGTAACTTTGCGGTTTTGACGGAAAAACGTAATTTTGCGGTTTTGGCGGGAAAGCAAAATTTTGCAGTTTTGGCGGGAAAACGAGTTTTCATGTTTTTGTGTGTTTTTTTGTAGGAAAACGAGTTTTGCGGTTTGACGGGAAAAGCGAAATTTTGCGGTTTTGGCGGGAAAATGAGATTTTGCGGTTTTAGATAAAAATGAGATTTTGCAAGTTGGTGGATGAAGAATTGGAATTTTAGAATTGTATGTATATTAGAATTGAGAAAAAATATTTTGCAGTTATTTAATTAAAATAGGGGTATTTTTGACTTTTACAATTTATAAATTCCAAACTCTCTAAAAAATCTTATCCAGAAATTCAGTTTTTTTTGGATGAGTTTTTAAAATGTATTGTATCCAGATGAGTTCCTAATTATTACTAAACGAATAACAATAAGTATTTGCATCCAGATATTGCATCTGGTTCACGAAACGAACGTGACCTGACTCGTTTAGGTCATCTTCATTGGTGGTATTTAGATGGAGATGGTAAAGTTGTTTAACAAAAACAAAGAATTTAATTATGCAAAAAGTGAATGAAAATGTTAACGATCGGTGTTTACAGGAGGAGTTTTAGGATCGTTAAGGACCCTGTGCGTGTCACCTTCTCATTGGATGAGGGGAAAATAAGTTTTTTTTTTTGTTTTTTTTTGTTACTCTCGCTCTTTTCCCGACTCTCTCTATTTGGCTAGTGTCGAGGGAAGAAATCAAATCGGAACACTCCACCGGCAACATCGGTTCATCAAATCCGTCTGTTGATCTAAGTCGTCGCTATCATCATCTTCGTGGTTTAGGGTTGCTCAAATCAGTCGTTATCATCAAATCTGTGGTTAAATGATGCTTCAATCTGTTTATATTGGTAAGAATCTCATGATGAATTAGGTTTTTTGATGTGATAAGAAATTAGGGTTAAACGAATTGGGAATTTATGTAAACAAAGTTAGGCTCCTAGGTTGTTTAATCGATTGAGAATTGATAATTGATCTGTTTGTATTCTCAGCCTGTTCCTACTCCGAGTGGGAATTGATGCTATTGAAGATGATGTTATTGAATCATCTACGATGTTCGAGTTTGTCGATGATAAGGTGTTGCGTTTGTTTTACGTCTTATGTAACTTATCACTGCATACTGAATATTTTGTTAGGTGGAGACCATTGTAATCAAAGCTATAGGAAAGCTTGATGATCTTGACGAAGAGCTTAACACTTACTCAACGAGGCTTCCTGAATTGTACAATTTGCATTTTCCTGAGCTTGCTAAGATCGTACATGACAAAATCCAATATGTCAAGGCTGTAAAGCTAATGGGGAATCGGATTAACGCACCAAAGCTAGACTTCTCTGAGGTTATAACTTGTTTACCACTCTCTTTTGTCTTTTATTTGTCCGGGTTTGATACTTATTGAATGCTTACCTATGGAGAGCTTTGAATGGTTTTCTTGTTTAGTTATGGTACAGCAATCCAGACTCTTCTTCAACTTAAATACTCAGAGCCTCAGATTCTCAAAAAGTTTTGCGGGTTGGAAGGAGCATTAGAGAGAATGAAGCTGCAGCTGGAGGAATCAATGGCGGATGAATACAAGAGAGACTATGCTGCAGATGTGGAGAGCCTTCGTGGTGAAGTGGAACTGATCGTCTACCAAAAGCTAGGACTTTTATGAACCATGATCAGTAAGAAAGCAACTCCCTGTGCTTTAATTTCTGGTTGGAAAACCTTTAGCTTTAGCAGTTGTAGACAAATCTAACTGTCTTAAAGATAGAGTTGAAGATGTGTAACTTAGGCGGAGCTTACTGATCCATTCAATTTTGCATGTTATTGCCTTGACTTAAGAGGTTTTCTTCCCCTCGTCTAGTTTCATATAGTGTTTGCAATGTTTTATCTTTTATGTATAGAATAAACTTCCACTATTTGTTTGATTCGTGTTCCATGTTAAATGAAAGAGTTGCAGACACGTCAAACGTACATACTTTAGTGATCATGTCAAAGCCTACATTTTTCTTTCTGGCAAAGATCATGCTCTTGTCGTTTGTAATCACCGTAGTGATATTGATTGGCTTATAGGATGGGTTCTGGCTCAGGTACATAATTTAATCATACAGTTTCATCTATCTTCTTTTTTATGTTTTTTGTTTGAATCCATAAACAGGTCATATATGATGTTTACAAAATTTAAAAATTTGAACGAAATTCATTATACTATAATAATTTCCAGAATAAAAAAATTAATTTAAGGATCCCAATTTTATGTACTACCAATGGATCCACAAAATTGTAAAGTTTCTTAAGTGGTTAACTTCACTTTTATTCAAAATTTACAATTAAAATTTTTTTAAGCAACTTAGCTAACAACCAACCAATGGAGAGATTATAAGTCTTTTTCCAATTTAGATAGTATCAATTTGTATATCTCTCTGTCAATAAGTTTAGGGATCCTGCATTCTGTAATTGCAGTTTAAGCAAGGTGTGTGGAATAGCATCTGGAACAGCTCTTGGGTGGTTACTTCTCATAACTTTGTAGGTTGCTGTAGTTTTTCTTGTCTGTATCGTCTTTGTTCTGTCTCTTTTGTAAATGACCTTTGGATGTTAATAGAAATCCATCTGTCCACAAAAAAAAAAAGTATTTTTGAGCGTTCTAAAAGCTCTTCATTTTTGCTGATGTTTTTTTTGTTGCTGCCATCTTATCCATAACCAAAAAAACAGTACAATTACAATAAAGTGCTGAGGAAAAGTAAAAAACCGAATAAACCATAAATAAAACAGCTTTTGCTTTTGCCTAAATCCGTTTGCAAAAGAATCCAAAAACAATATAGGAAAACAGAGTCATCAAAACCAACAAAAAAAATTGAAAATGAAACAATAAACTTCGAAGTGGACTTATTGCCAAAATACAAAGCAGAGTACAGTAAATATCATAAGCAGAAGTGACAGATAGAAGAAACTCGGAATTATTATTGTCTTCATTGCTTGTTTATTAGGAACATAGATCGATCACTCACTCTTCTTCCTCCGCCTCTTCAAGCCAATTCACAAATGGCTCTAAGCTTTTCACAAAGGTTTGCCTGCAACATTCATCACAAGAAAACATCACGATGAACTTTTTAGTTACAACTTACAATAATAAAGCTTCCCATTATGTCATCGAACCAAGTACATACCTGCCCTTTGAGTTGGTTCCTTTACGGAACCAGTGGAGAATGGTGTCTTCAGCGAGGACATCGAGTTCATAGAGCGACCTCACTACTTCTGGGAAAACTTTCATAAGCTTTGCATCCTCGTAGCATTGCATTTGAACTTTGTACATCAGTTCCAGCTCTAGCTTTCCGCTGCTGCAGAAGGTGTTCAGAAGCGGAGCCCATGTTTTCACCTACACAGGTAAAAAATCAAGAGATAAAGTGACCATAAGGGATCACATATTATTTCAAGGCTAATAAGACATCAAAAGCGATTAGCCCTAATGATTTCATTATTCACGACTCCCACTTCTCTTTTATTCATGACTACCAACCAACTAAAAATTAGCACAAAGCCATTTGCAGTTTGTGGAATAACACACTATACGAAGCTTTTATATAACATGATAAGTATGAATTGAATGACTGGGTTCTCTTATCCATAGAATCTTACCTGGCGCAGAACAGTGTTAGCATTTTGCTGCTGATTTTTTCCAGACCACTGAACAGCATCCATTAAACCATCCCAAACAACACGTACAACCTCAATGTCAGGCAGCTTAGCATCTTTGATCTGTTGCTTCACAGATTCAATGACTTCGTCTACATTACTCTCCTCCTCTGTGACCTTGCTTGTTAGAACGGTTTTGATTTCCCTCAGTTTCACCTCAAACATTTTCTTTGAATGGTACTCCACTAGATCGGTCAATCCCTCATTTCTAAAAATCCAAGAGGTAAACACGTTATTTCAATTCATTGTACTAAATACAGAAAACAAAAAAATCGCAGACATAGAATGTAAAGGCAGACGAAAGAGGATAGCATTAGCAGCAGCATCTGTACAATATGCTTGATGAATGAATAGATTAATTGCGATAGCTGAAAAACAAAATCACATTACTCTAGACATATAGTAGTCAGATTAATGAATAGATCATTTAAAATAGTTGAGTTACTGACGAACAAAATCATTCATACTTTCTTAGTTAGGTAGCTAAACAGAATGATGTACAATTTTACATGCATTTCTACTAAATAATTCTGGACAATGACACCGATTTTATATATTCATGCAGTTTTTCCACCATGTAATTAACTTCAACAAATCAAATTTGGGAAATGCATGCAATGCAATCAGAGCTAAAGAAGTATCAACATGTTACCAACGAGGGAGTGTTATATAACTGAATGAAACTCACGTGAAATGCTCTGCAAAACTTTCAGCAGATCGCCTTACAGGTGGTAGGAAATCCATAAGGTTGTCTTCCATCTTGCCACGCCTCAGAATAGAGATCAAGTCTTCAAGACTGTTCTCAACCAAATACTCCTTGAAGAAGTCTGTTACAAAAGTGAGCACTATCCCTTTGGCAACGAGATTATCCTTGAGTAATGGCTGGAAGACAGTTTCTGGAGGTAATCCTGAGAGCTTCTGGGAAAAGGCAAGTGCTGTGAAGATAGCAAGCTTCTTCCTTTCATTTTCCTCAAAAAGCTCCAGTGACTGCAGGAATCTCCGAGTAACATTTTCAAGGTTTTTTATGAGGAAAGGCTTCCTCCGCAGAATTTTCTGTATATAGACTACAGATGGTAAAATGGCTTCCCGCTTGGGTTCACAGTCAATTACAGAGTACGTATGGCGTTCTCCTTCATCAGATTTCACTGTTCCAGGTTGCGTGCGTCCCCCTATGAATATAACCTTAAACACAAGCTATCTCAATCAAAACTCATTTAAAAAAAAAAAAAAACAGACAAAACCAGCAGCAGACATAAGAAATAATAAAACAAACATCCCACGAATAGAAGAAAACAGAACCACCATAACAAGAAAAGAAAAAACCAGGAAGATCTTTACAGGCGCCATTAACAAATTTTACACATATGCTTCCATACAAGTGGACATCAGAATCACAAAACAAGACAATGTTTGATTCTAGTATCATGAGCCCCTCTTGTCAAAGAGACAAGAAGTTGTTATGCACATGATGTGATCAAATACACAAGTTACTCTTAGGCTTAGCAAGACACTGGAAACAGGGGAATAGGACTACACCATCAATGTCAAAATTAAAGATTATAGTAAGAAAAAGGTTTATAGGAAAAAAGATCACCAAGGAAATGTCCAGAAAGATTTGTTTGTAAACTTACCTCAAAGAAGATGTCACCATATCTTGTGAAATTAAGATCTGATGATTCAATACTTTTGGCAACAAGTTCCTAAACCAATCAAACAAGAGCTATAAGCTTATAGAGCAAACACATGCAACAACAAGTAGGACATCAAAATCTGGACAGGAAACAGCAAAACATACCAGATCACCAGCATTATCCAGGTAAATCTGGACCACTGCATCAGAGAAGGCTGCAGGGTCCAGAGGAGCAGCAATATTCCGTTTGCGGGTCTTAATCCGCGTACCTCTGCTCGTACAAACAAAGAATATATAACTAAGAACAACTTTTAAACATACATGTTATCCAAAGAAAGAAAATGCTAAAAACTCAGCAGTAAAAGATAAAAACTACAAATAAAACCGCACAATAGTCAAACTAATAACTTAAAACACTTAAAACTCTAACTAAAGGAAAAGATTCACTAGTTGAAAAAAAAAACCAACTTCAACCTTAATTGTAAATAAAATACTACTATAATTCAAACAAAGAGCAATCATATCCCTCAAACAAGAACAACACACACGAGTCAGAACTTATCCTATAAAAAAACTCGAAAAGAAGAGAAATGACTAACCCGAGAGTGGGTTTCTCCTTCGAGCTGCAGGACAAACAAAAGGAAACAGATTAGCAAGTTGTTCAGGGTGAAATAACCAAGTGCAAATGCAAGAAAAGAGAACACAATCTTTGTTAAAAAAAAAAACATGATAAAGAAAACGAAATTATGTTATTCCAATCATAAGAAACCCTAGAAATCGAAAAACACACACACACACACATTTCGCAAACATGAACCATTCCCACAGATTAACATTGAACGGAAAACATTGATTCATAAACGAACACAGTCTAATTCAATTCCATATTCTAAAGAATAACCCAAATCGGCGGCGAATCCGATATTTCACAAATCCCAAAACATCTTTAAATCGAATTCAATCAACCCGCAGTGGAGTTTCATCCACCAAATGTAGAAACATCAAAACCAAAAAAGAAAACAATAACCGAAGAACGAATTCAAGATTTTCGCCATTAGAGAAGAGATAAATCCATTATACAGAGCGAGGAAAGAAAGAGATGTTGCGGGAGTGAGGAATCTTACCTCATAAACCAAGATCAAAGAAGAGATGAGCCTCTGACTCTTGTGGATCTGAGAGCTTTTTGTTCGAAGCTCAGAAAAAAAAAAAAAAAAGGTATCTGAGAGTGAAGAGAGAGAGAGAGAGAGAGAGAGATAAAATCAGAAAAGCAGCTGAAGTAGGAGGAAGAGGCAATGCTGTGTATATAAAAAGCCTTCTGTCTCGACGCTCTCTCTGTAAGTAGAGATAACACCGTGAATATCTAAAAGACGTATTTACCCCTTTCTCACATCACCCAAAAATATCTTACTCAGTGACTACTACCTAAAAGGCTGAAACCCAACCGAGTCTGACCAGAACAAATTAAATTCGGTTCTATACACTGAATAACCGAATGCCCAAAACCTATATACCAAATGGTTCGTAACCGTTTGGCTTCTTAAAACCCGGTACACGGAAAAATTGCCAAGAAATAATCTCCCAACAGGTTCAGTTTAAGCGTTTAACCCAAAATACATGCTGACCCCAAGTTATACGTCATTCGTTCTACTTGTATAGTTGTCACTTGTTAGTTATGGTTCGATTCCATCCAGAGCCGGCCAGAACTACAACCAGAGCAAGCAGGTGCTTGCGGCCGTCAGCCAATATCTAGTCATTAATCGATTTTTTTTTGTGGAGTTCTCTTAGTTTGATGGTAAAATTAGTTAATTTTTAACTACATGTACCAGGGTTCGAATCCCAGCACCTCCATATTCTAATAATATATCATTTTTTCTTTTAAAAGTATTTATAAAATATTAGGCTTGCAGCCCATATGCTCAGCACGGGCTCTGATTCCATCAACTTACTCTGGGCGTTCAGCGTGTTCGGGTATCCGAGTCGGTTTGTTCGGTTTTGAGAAAATTCGGTTTTTGAAAAATCCTGCCGAATTGAGCCGAAATTAAATTCGGTTCAGATCGATCGGTACTCGGTTTATTTGGGTCGGTTATTTTAAACCGAATAAACAAAAAAAATATGTTAGTGGACTACATTAACAAAAAAACCACCAAATTCATAATGGACCTAATCTATATAATAATAACAATTTGAATAAATGCGACCAACAATTGTGTTTTTTCAATCGTACCTTTTGGATATTTTCTGAAAAGTCGTGTTGGATCATTGAAACGGTTATTTATGAAAAGTTACAACTGTTCACTATAAAGTTGTGTTGATTGGAACATTCATATCTTTTGATATATATATATATATATATTTGTATCTTTGAACTGTTTTTTTTTTGCCATGACACAAAATCAACTAAAATTTCAATCTCAACAGTTTATACATTTTTCTAAATTATTTTCTAGCATTCATTGTTTTAAAAGTCAAGAAATTCCTCTAATTTTTGATTTAACAAAAGATTTTTGGAATGATGAATCTAATTTACATATTTTAGTTAATTTTAAATATAAAAGTTTAATGAAAATACCTAAAGTGTTTTTCCAAGAGTTAGATGGATTACATAATAAGTTTTTGGATTTGACTTTTCAATATGGTAACAATCCGAATAAATGCCACCAAAGGTTGTGTTTTTCAATCGTACCTTTTGGATAATCTTCCAAAAAATCTGTAGAAAAATTAAATTATGTGTTTAACAAAAGTTGCGATTGTTCATTGTAACGGTTTCTTTGTAAAGTTGCAACTGCTCATTGTAGAGCTGTATCTATTTGAATATTCGTATCTTTTGAATCTATTTATATTTGTCTGTTTGAACTGTTTTTTTTTGCCATGACACAAAATAATATAAAATTTCAATCTCAACGGTTTTTACGGATCTCTAGATTATTCTCTAGCATTCATTCTTTTAAAGTAAGAAATTCCTCCAATTCTTGATTTAACAAAAGATTTTTGGAATGATGAATCTATTTTACAACTTTTAGTTTATTTTATATAAAAAATTAATGAAAATACCTATATATAATAACAATCCGAATAAAGGCCATCAAAGTTGTGTTTTTTCAATCGTACTTTTTGGATAATTTTCCAAAAAAATCTGTAGAAAAATTTAAATTGTGTGTTTTACACAAAGTTGTAATTGTTCATTGTAACAGTTTTTTTGTAAAGTTGCAACTATTCATTGTAGAGTTGTATCTATTCAAATATTCGTATATTTTGAAATCTATATATATTTGTCTCTTTGAACTGTTTTCATTTTTTTTGCCATGACACCAAATAATATAAAATTTCAATCTCAACGGTTTTTACAGCTCTCTAAATTATTCTTTAGCATTCATTCTTTTAAAAGTAAAGAGATTCCTCCAATTCTTGATTTAACAAAAGATTTTAGGAATGATGAATCTAATTTACAACTTTTAGTTAATTTTATACCTAGAGTCTTTTTCGAAGAGTTAAATGGATTATATAATAAGCTTTTGGATTTGACTTTTGAATATGGTAATAAAGATGTCTTCTATTTAAAAGCAGTTTATATGAGTTTGTAGGTATAATCAAGTGCACACACAACAATTGCAATTCGTCGTAGTACATTTTCATAAAACGGTTGTATATATTCATTGTAGAGTTATGTCTTTTCACTATATTTTATTTATATTTTTTCATCACAACTTTTCGTTTTAATAGGTGTGTCTATTTAAATAGTCATGCTTTTTAACTCTCTTTATATTTGTCTCTTCATCACTAACTAACAAGTTCGTATTAAAATAAATTTTCCATTTTATGTTGAGTCTAGATAATTGAATATATTTTATAATCTAACTAAAATTTTAGAAATGATTATGGTAATAGAGAAATTTTATACAACTTAATATTGAATTTACAGTTGTCTATTTATCTTCACTTTCCGTTAAAAAAAATTAATATTTAAAAATAATAATAACAATCTGAATAAATAAGAACAACAGTTGAGACTTTCCATAGTACTTTTTTGTAAAAAAATTGTTTTTATTTGTTCTTTTTAAAAACTCAAACCCAACCGTATTTATTCATTGTAGAGTTGTGTCTTTTCACTATATTTTATTCATATTTTTTCATCACAACTTTTCGTTCTAAGAGATGTGTCAATTTAAATAGTCATATATTTTGAACTCTCTATATATTTGTCTCTTCATTAATAACTAACAAATCATTGTTGTTGAAACAAATTTTTCATTTTATGTTAAATCTAAATAATTTAAATATTAATATATAATATTCAATGTTATTCTATAATCTAACTAAAATTTTAGAAATGATTATAATAATATAGAAATTTAATAAAACTTAATATAGAATTTACAGTTGTGTCTATTTATCATAACTTTTCGTTAAAAACTATCTTAATATTTAAAATTTATTTTATTTTGTTCTTAAGAGTTGTATATTTTAATTTTAATTTTCATTGATACTGTTTCACTCATTATTAAATTTATTTTTAATTATAGTTATTTAATAGAAAATTACATCTATCTTAACATTTTTGGAGTACATTTTTGTGTCTCTACAATCCTTACAACCAAACACAATGATTTCCTTATTTGATAATATTAATTTCAAATTTCCTAAAATCTATCTACCTAATTTAAAGCAATAAGTTAGATTAAAATATAATTCTCCTTTCACTTTTATTTAATCTTATATTTAATTATTTGAATTACTATTTAATACATAAAGTTAATAAAATTTTAAATTTTTCAGCATATGATGTGATTTGAATTTTTATAAACGGATATATATTTTAAAAATTATATGAAGTACATTTTTGTGCCACATTTTTTTTGCAGACCACCTATCTTAACATTTTTGAAGTACAAATTTGTGACATTCTCTCTTTTTTTGTCGGGTCGGTTTCAAATTAAATATTAATATCCAATTTTACTAATTGGATCCTCATTATCTATACAAACTCTAATCGGATCATGTCAAATTAACCTCTAATGACCCGTGAATATTGATGTCGAGTATTCTCCCTATATTTCCTCCACTTGATTATGAGTTTCCTTTTCAAATTTTTAGCTCCGATTCTTCTACAAAAAAGTAAAACATCACTTATTTATTTTTGGTAATAGAAACAAAAATATATCATTTCCATATACGATTACTAATGGCCAAAAACTAATTCTAAACTTATTGATTTCGCAGTTTCCATTTCAAACTTTGTTCCCTCCAATATTCTACAATCAAACAAAATCACATTCACTAATATACAGTAATAGAAGCAATTATATCTTATAAAATATTTAATGATTTATAAATATGGTAGAACCTTAATTTTATACTGGCATATTCCATAAACTCCAAACAAAAATCTACTCAGACCTACTTGTTCACCAAGCATCTCTAAGCACTCACACAAAACCCTACTCTCTCATTGACACTATAAATAGTTCTCTTTCACCGCAACTCATAACACCAAAATTAATAAAAAGCGATAAACATATACACAAAGCTTATTGTCATGCGTCTATTGAAACTATGATAACTTGATCTGCATCAAAAGTCCTAGATGATTCATTTGACCAATGTCTAAGTGTGCAAAATTTTGTGTATATAATGATCTGAGTGTTGTGTTTATTATACAATCTGTACTCATTTATCTTTGTTTATAACTACAGCAGATTCGTTCAAGATCTACATATTCATTCAAGATCTAGAAGCATTGTCATGTTCATGTCTGGCTCAATTTTAGCATCTAGACTAAAAGTTTGACTTATTTGTATAATAAACTAAAATATTATAATTTGTCTCTTGATTTTAATTTACAGGCTCAAAAGCAAGAGACTATCAAGAAGATGACATATGCCTAAAGAAGCTTGATTTAATTTACAAGCTGATATGGTTGTTGGATTTAAATTTCTATTTTACTTTATATCTTTGCGTTTAAACGATATAAGCTTCTTTTTAACGACTATCATTTAGTCAATTTTAATACAATTATTTTCCACATGTATATATATATATATATATATATACACATATATCTTTGATGGAAAGAAAAATGTACATATCAAATATTTTGCATTTGCTAATTCATTTTTTGTTTTTAGATTTTATTTTTGGTGTAGAATTTAGTTCTTGAATATTAATTTGTTTACTTTTTTGTTTTTATCAATAACTAGAGTGTAAAACAAAAGTTTTCTACCGTAACATATATATTTATAGAATATTGTAAAATATATATTCAATTCAAAGAAACTGAATATACTCATAATACAAAATCATAAAAATTATACATAAATGTAAAATGCAAAAATTGTCCCGTGGTGTACCATGGGGTAAATCCTAGTTACTCATTCTAACCATTAGTTCAATATTCTCAGTAAGGATCACTTCGTCATAATGATTTTTTTTAGTTGTAGCTCTTTACCATAATTCTTCATAAAAATATCTTATATTTATAATACTTTAAACAATATATTTTGCAAAGTTGCGTTTATTCTACATAATATTTTTTGTTATAAGTTTTTATTTTGATGATTGTGTTTTTAGTTATAGTTTATGTATTCAAACTATTCTATTACATTCAAATAGTTTCATAATATATAGTTTTAAATTTTAAATTTAAATTATTTTTTTCTAAGATACTTCCCCTGCGACATTGCGGGGGTCTGAGTCCTAGTATAGATAAAAAAAAGATTAAGATAATGGACCTAAATGAATCTGAAAACAAATTACAAGCCCAGATTCATTAGGGTTTTCAGAGATATGATGATGTGTAGCTGCAGCGAGCTATGACAACAAAGATCGAAAGTTTTTGGGCGTCATTTTTTCACCTGCAATCATCAAAACTACATGATAATCGATTACATAAAACAATAAAAATAAAATCATTAAACAATAAAGAACAATATTTTAGGTATTACAACAACGAGGAAGACAAACACAACACTAGTACCCTAAACAAAGTAACAAACCCAGAAGCATAATGAATAATCTCTGATTTCAAAGTGTACAGATTAAAAACCATCCAACAATAAACATGTACAGAACAATCATATACATCAATTTGATATAAAATATATTTAAAATAATAAAACAAAATGCATATTAAATTATAAAGAAAAACCATAAATTTTATTTTATGTGAAATTTTTTTATTTTAATTACATTAACAATTATTTGAATACTTATGATAAAGAGGGACAAAAAAAAATATTAAAATACTTAAAATGATTTTTTGTTCTTCACTCTCACACCACTTCCACTTTTCACACATTTCTCTCTTTTACCTATGGCATTCTCACACTCCTCACACTCACATACTAAGGGCATCTCCATTAGTAAATTTCTTAGCAAATTTCTAAACAATATATTAACTATAAAGAGTACAAATTTTTCAGCTAAGAAGTTTTGTAAGATTAAGTAAAATTTGTCCCTCTAATGGTAAAATTCTAACCAAGTTTTTTAGCATCTATTAAAATAAATCAGAGAACTTGTTTTACAAGCAAAACATGAAAGACATGAGCACTGAAGTTGGAAAAAAAACATGAGTACATTTTGAACCATGAACCCAGTACAAGCACGATATGACATGAGGACTGAAGTTGAAGTTGCTCTGGCTTGTTGGTGATGAGTACAAGCTTGTTGTTGCTCTCGGATGTTGAATCAATTTGGTGCTTCTCTGAGTTTCTATAATTCATTCATGTGCAGCTTTCGGATTCTATTGGAAATCCACCAATACCTACAAAATTCATCAAACAAGTCGAGGACACATCCTATGAGTAAGAAAGAACACAATTTTCATCTCTGTTTATACTTGTATCATCATTGGGAGTTAAACTCTGACCTATTTTCTTCATGACAATACCAGCTGCCAAAACAGTAATATCGCCTGCCAATGATGTACCAATCAAAATTGGTCGCATGTCCTGTGTTTCTAATAGAGAGTTGGCAAGAATAAGTAAAGCTGCAATCACTAAAGTAGTAAGACGAGAGAAGTCGTATGAATAATACTTAACTGAATTCTGAGCGTGCAAGAATCAACTAAGCTTCCATTCCAAATCATACAACCATATCCTAAGCCATGAGAAAAAGCTATACAAGAATATGTCTGCAATTTTTAAGAGAAACCATAATCTGCAGACACTATCAAGAGAAACCATAACCTGCACACACTATCAAGTAGCGGTTTCTTAAGAGGTGCAGTCAGTTAATATTTTTCAAAATACAAGATTTGAAAGTTATGTGAGGCAAACTCTCACTAATCCAAGTAATGAATTCATTTAAGCCAACAACATATATACCTTCTTTATTCGGATTGTTATCCTCCATTTCCAGAGAAACCATTACCTGCACACACTATCAAGTATAGAGCACTTAGGAAAAGGCAATCTTTGTCCCATTCAGAACAAAAGTTTTGCTGAACTTACCAGTTTAATACCTTGTAGTGATACTTTTTTTACAGTTCCACAGTACATTGTTGAAATTTACGAAACAGATGTTTGTACCTAACAGAAAGAAGTAGTAGAATTGAGTTGAGACATGAACACAAAACAAAACCACCCACAATCGATTACAAACCATTCCACTTTCACTACAATCCTGAAACCAATTATAGTTTCAAGAACAAAGATCTTGTAGCCAGAGAACAAAGTTAAAATTATTATTCAATTGGCCAAAATCAGGTTTCTCAATCAAAATCCAACAAACCCCAAAACTACACAAACTTTGTAACAAATTGAATCACATATTTCATAGTTCATCCAAAAAAACATCTTCGATTAAGACGAAAGAGAAACTATACAATTAAACTTATAGATGCAATTCTAATGTTCATAAAGAAACCAAACAAGTGTATTTACAAACAAAAACCGACCTAAATCAAAACTGATTTAAAAAAAAACAAAAGTAAATGGATCACATCGATTTCTAACAAAAAATTGAACACATAGTTTGTGAATTAAAAAAAAAACAGAGAGAGATTTACCGTTAAAGCTTCCCAGAAAACAAATTATGAAACACTGTGAATCTCCCCTCAAATCGACCTCAAGTCGATCTTTGGATTTTCGTCTTTGTTTCGCCATCGGGAGAGAGATATATAGAGAGAAGGAAAGAAGAAGAAAAAATGTGATGAACTATGAAATTTGAATCGAGTTTCAAAGATTTTAAATGTGATGTAGAATCTGTTGTTATTAGATTAGTATTTTGTTAAATTTTGTTAAAGTTTAGTATTATTAGTTTGTGTTTTGTAAAAAATCATTCAAAATCTTAACAAATTTGAGTTATTGGATACAAATTTTTATAAAGTCATTAAAAGTTTTGTGTTATTCAATTAAAAAAAAAGAATCTAGGATTGTTAATGAGTTCAATTATTATGTTATTGGTTCATGATTTTAGATACTTTCTTTACAAAATAAAGTCATGGAAAGTATCATAAAAATATAGAGATTGTTTGGAATACTTTACAAGATTCACTACAAGAAAACATGCGATTAGCGACTACTAGTAGCGACTACAATTGTAGTCGCCAAAAATAACGACCAAATAGTGACCACTTTGCGACTACGTTGTGACTACAGTAATTTAGTTGCTACTGAGTCACTACGGTACCGACCACAACTGATAGTCGTACCATAGTCGTTAAATTAGCGACTATTGTGCGACTCATTCGACTAGTCGTAAGGTGGTCGTAAAATAGCGACTACGGTACTGACCACAGCTGATAGTCGTATGTTTGGCGACAACTCTGCGACTCATACGGCGAGTCATTAAATAGTCATCTTGTAGTCGCCAAATAGTCGTAAAAGACAGTTAAAAAACGTGTTTTTTCATGTGGGGAAATGCATGAAGTATGGCTTTCAGAGAGAGATAGTGCATGGACCTTGGGTTCAAGAGATAGTGCATGGTCCTTTGCACAAGGTCAAAACTTGGACAATGTACTATACAAGAGGCTATGTGTTTCATACGCAAACTCATGCACGGTGTTGGATGGAAGGCACTTGGAAGAGCAATAGTGGTGTTGTAGACGTGAACGCATCAAGGAAATACAACAAATATGAACCATTTATTTTAGGTACGTAAAAACTCCATATAATTTAGATATTTATACATAAATGTTAACTATCCATACTAAATAATGATTTTGCAAACAGCATCTCAAGCGGATCAAGTTTGTTATATTTCATATCCATACATAAAAAAACCAAAGCGGGAGTGGCTCAGTGTTCTAAAAGTAAATCCTAGAGGAAACAATTCAGGAGAATACGAAAACAACGAACCAGCTCTGTAGCAATATTTAAACCCAAATAAATTATATTTGTTAAATAATATTAAGTTTGTTTCAGTATTTAAACCCAAATAAATTATATTTGTAATCTGTAATTTAAATTAATTTTCGCTAAGGTTTAATTTTTACCAAAATAATTTAAATTTGTAATTATAATTTTTACCAAAATAATCAATTAATTTTGTAATTATAATTTGTACCAAAATAATTTAAATGTTACAGTTTACAACTGGGCTAAATTTAGGTCCAAATCCACTTCCTAGTTAACTAATTAAGGCCTAAATATTCCTAAACTAAGCCCATTAACCATTAACCACTAACCTATACGAAACCCTAGTCTCACAAGACAAATCCTTAACCTCTCTACCTCTCGAAATTCTCTCGAAACCTCTCTCAAACCCTACTCTCTCGATCCAAACTCGACTTCTCTGCCTCTTCGAATCTATCAGTTTCTCTATCAATCACCAACAAGATGCCGAATCGAGGAAAAAAGAGGAAGGTTGCTCCTAACGTTGCTCAGAGACTGAGAGGGGCGACACCAAATCGACGGCCTAACACTCTCCCCAGTCAGTACAACTTCACGCCGACGGTCCAAGATCCTCCTCCTTCGCAGACGCCTGAAGTACAAGTCGCTGGTTTGCAACGACAGTCATCAGCAGCCCAGATCCGGAACTATCCTCCGCCGCAACAACTTTTTCAGAACTCATTTACACACCCACCTCCACCCAAACTACACCGGACTCCTTCAGAAGAAGTCCACTTCAATCCACAGACTGAGGCCAATCTTCAGGATGTCCCTCCGCCTTCTCCAGTTTGACCCTCTCAAACTCGATCACATCCATCGCATCCATCGTCTCAAGGGAACAACTTCGAAGAAGAATCTTCTCCGGTGTTGCCAGAACTCCAGGAGGACCTGATGTGTGCTCTAAATGCACTGCTTCTGGTTCCAGACAGGGATAAGTTCACCACCGTCCTCTCTCCCACACCCATACAAAACACCCAATGGTATGATTTTTCCTCTTCACATGTTTTGTAATGGTGTTTTGGTGAGTCAATGTATTATAATGATTGTGGTGTTGGATTATACGAATAGCAATGGTGTTTAATGATTGTGGTGTTGGCTTATACGAATAGCAATGGTGTTTTATGATTGTGGTGTTGGCTTAAACGAATAGCAATGGTGTTTTTTGTCTTATGCGTATGCGTATTGTAATTCAATAGAAAATGATGCCTCTTCTATTGATCTCATTTCTTTTGGTTTGTCTATTATTTGCTTTTAAGTAACCTACTTACTTGTTTTATTGGTTCATGTGTATGGAGGTTTACTCGTGAGAAAGGATCGAAACTTGTCCGAAAGATTACTAAAATTCTTCTAAACAAATTCAATGGTCCCTACTACAGCTGGACATGTGTGCCGCAGGACAAACAAGAGAGATACTTTCTTGAGTTTGCGGTACGGATTTATGTCACATAGCCTTCATACATAGCTTTACATGTCTTCTTTTCACTCACAATAGCTCTTTTTTTTCTAGAAAACCCACACCTGGGATCCTTTGATAATCGGGACTGTTCAAGCTTATTTTGAGGAAATCTGTCAAAAGCGGATCAAAGATATGGTTAGCACTGTGAGGACTAGTCGAGTTCAACCAAACTGGATTAGAAACACTCTCTGGATTACGATGGAGGATTATTGGGACACTGAAGAAGCACAACAAAGAAGTAAAACCTACTCTGATGCCCGTATGTCTGACCGTAACAGCCTAGGTCCTCACGTCCACCTCTGAGGGCCAAAGTCATATCGACAGCTTCAAGACGAAATGGTTAAGTAGCTGTTATTTTTGCCACTTTCAATTCTTACATAGCTTTTATTTTTTTAAGTTAATCTATGTTTCTTTGCTAACATTGCAGGTTGAGGAATTGGGAAGAGAAGTCCGACTTGGTGAGGTTTTTATCAAGACACATACAAAGCCTGATGGTACATATGTTGATCGGAAGGCAGAGAAGATTGCAGAAACATATGAGACACTAGTAAAAAAAACATGTATACCCACCAAAGAACTCGTGGCTGAGCCTAATTATTCGTGGCTATAAGTAAAAAAAGTCACAAATAGTCACAAAAAAAAATCGTTGATATAGCCTCGTAACTAAATTATTGTCGTGACTTTTCATGGCTATGAAGTCACGAATTTGTTACTCATGATCTGTGGCTAATCTTAGCTACGAAACTATCACCATTACTTCGTGGCTACCAGTAGCTACGAAGCAACCACAATTAATTCGTGACTAAGCCTAGCCACTAATTTTATGAACATTCGTGACAAAGTTAGTAGCTCCAAAACTACAAAAATAATCATCTAGTTTTGTGGCTGATTGTTTGCAAAAAAGAATTTTAATCTCTAAAAAATAACCTGTAACGAAAAGCTAAATTCACAAAACATGAAATCAAATAGCAATATTTTAACATAATCATAAGTAATCTTATCTTACATATTACCAAAAGAGCTTACTAAATAACTGTTCATCTTGTCTTACATATTACCAAAAAGACTTACAAAATAAAAGTTTAACTGTTCGAAAGTTTAACATAAAAGCTATAAACATCATAGCCTGTAATTTAAAGACCTAATGATGCACATCAGACATCTAAGTTGTCTTGGTTTGAACCTGGAGTAGGTGCAACAGTTGTAGAATCTGGATCAGGAGCAGCAGCATAAGTGATCAACCAGCTCGTCCATAACCATAACATTGGTGTTGAGTCACTTGAAGTTAGTCTCCAAAACAGAGATCAGCACTTCCGTGAAAATTCCATCTTTGCGCCGTCAGTGTGTCCTCCGCACAAGATCAGTGAAGGCTGGTGCTTCATCCAAACCAGACTCAAACATTTATAAAAACAAAGAGGAAACATTATTACATATATTAAAGTAAATAATAACATACGAGAAGTATAACACTTACCATCTCATGCTCAATCTGCAAAAAACGTCGAGGACATACACATGCTTGTGAACCCCTATGCCATCATGATAAGATAAGTAGCTTCCAGCATTCTTTCTCTTCTTTTTAGCTGGTTATGTTTCCCAATACTCCATTAGAGTGTCCTAATCAGCCTCGCCAATGTACATGGGTCTCTGATTTGCCCTCTTCTTTTTGCTGATGCACTTGTGTGTGACTCCTGGTGGCATCCATCTACATTGCAGATCTTGCAATTAGAAGCACAAATAAAAAAAAAAGTCCATAAAGTTGACTAAAATTTAAACATAGAACAAAGCCAAGTTAAGAATCGACATCTACAAAACCTAACCCACATAAACATGTTCACATTGAAATGAGTAAAAGCTCATAAACTATTACACAATTAAAGACACACAATTAAAGCAAATACATAAGTAAAGTTAGA
This sequence comes from Camelina sativa, assembly GCF_030686135.1. Taxonomy (NCBI): domain Eukaryota; kingdom Viridiplantae; phylum Streptophyta; class Magnoliopsida; order Brassicales; family Brassicaceae; genus Camelina; species Camelina sativa. The sequence goes on along the minus strand of NC_141890.1, from coordinate 24,646,780 downwards.
ATACAAAAATCGAACATTTATTCATGTTTAAAATCAAAATCAAACATATCTAAACATCACCTGTGTTGAAAACGTGATAAAATCAAAACAAAAACAACAATATGAACAAATCAAATCCTAGAAAACCCTAAACAGAAACGAAAACAAAAGTTCTAAGCAGCCTTACAGAAAGAGAGAAACAGATCAAGGAGACAACGAGGGAAAGAGACGTAACTGGTAATTAGGGAACACTTCTCCAATCGGAAGAAAAAAGAAGAAGAAGAAAAAGAAAGAGAAGAGACACCGTCAATTACCTGTTGCACCTGACTCGGAGGACCGTGGGCGACGACGACCATAGAGAGTCATTGCCGTTCGTCAAGGAAGAGATCAGTCGGAGCTGGTTTTAGATTAGGGACATCAGCTTCAAGGTAGAACAAGAAGAGGCGTTAGGGTTTTTAATTTTATCTTCTTTTTTCTAAGTGTGGTGGTGATATAAACGAAGAAGAAGAAATAGTAGTATATAATAATACCCTTAAAATTACTATTTAGCCAAAATTTTCATTTAGCCGGGAAATTAACTGTTGGGATGGTGGGAAATTATTTGGGTTAGTCCACCCAAACCATATAAAATTGGTTTAAAATAATTATTCAATTTTAATGAATTTTGATAACAATTGTATGATTTATTAATATTAATTTCTATATAATTTAGTAATACTAATTTTTTGATATAATAATATATAATAAACATAATTTGATGGGATAGCCAGAAAAAAATTAGTGGTAAGCCTTAGTCACGGTTTAGCCACTAATATTATCGTGTCTATTTAGTCACTCAATGATTTGTGGCTATTCTGTGACAAATGTTGTCACGTGCTGTGATTATTTCGTGGCTAAATAGTCACGAAGTTGCTACTATTTAGGTTAGTGGTTAGTTCGTGACAAATAAATTTTTAGTCACGAGTGTTCGTGACAAAAACGTAGCTATACGTTTTTTTTACTAGTAAGAAGACTGTTCAAGAGAGGTTGTCTCAGCTCGAGGCAGAGTCTTTTGATGTGTCAGACGGAGAATCACGGCCATGGGACCTCACAACAGAAGAATATACAGAAATTTTCCTTGAGATTACTTTTTTTAAAAACCAATACACATTTATAGTCCTGGAGTTTAATTTGTCATCCTCTAATCTTAACTTTTCTCTTATTTTCAAGTCCCACTAAGAAGGATTCAAGAGGAACACCTTATGGAGTTGGAAGCCTCAAAGAATGCCTTGTCAATGGAAAGCATAAGCAAGCATGTGGCTCTTCTACCTTTGTGGCTCTCCAAGAACAGTTGAAGGAAGCTCAACGCATGATAGAAGAACGGGCTGCTCATTCGTTGAGGCGTGATGCAGAAATTATTGTGCGTGAAGCTGAGCAACCCAAAGTTATTGCTGCCCAGAAGGACAAGATTGACCAATTCTGCATCGTGGAGGAGTTTTTGAGGGAATATGATCCGCGGTTTCAGAATTTCGTTGCAAGCCATTCAGCTAAAGAGACAACCACAGAACCTTTTCCCCAAAATGATCCAACTCCAACTCCATCAACTGCTTAATAGGTTTCTCTGTCTTAACTCTTTTTGGATGAACTCAATCTCACTCTTTTCGGATGATCTCTATCTCACTCTTTTGGATGAACTCATTGAATCTATCAGATTGTGTTTATGACCATTTTTGATTTTTGTAACTTGAACATGTACCATGTATTTTTATATTTCAATATTTCAATATTTCAATATTATGCCTTTCCAAATTCGAATCATTCTATTTAAATTGGTATACAAGAATGAAAGGAAGTGGATAAAGAGAAATTAGTATATGCAACATTCAGATTCTGAAATCATCATCAGTGGCGAAATAGTCGTAATGTAATTTCTAAATAGTCTCCTCAAAGTCACTAAGATAAGTGACTATATAGCGACTACAAAACCATAGTCAGTACTTAGTGGCCAACAAGTCACCACAATTATACGACTAAAACCCGACAACAGTAAGAAGACCACTTGGATGTGACACTTAATCACACTATAGTCGTAAAACCGTAACTAATTTAACGACTACGAGAAGTAGTCGCAAAAAGACGACTATATATATGACTACATTAATTAGCGACTCTCGATCTCCAAATGCTTGCGTTAGTCGCTATTTAGTCGTAACAACAGTTTTTACGACTATAAAGCGACGAATAGTGTAGTCGCTAATCGCCTGTTTTCTTGTAGTGATTTTAGAAAACTAATCAACAAAATTCTCATGCAATCTTTAACAATCTTTCACTTTTTCACTTGTAATGATTTTGTTGAACTCTTCAAAAATTTTCATAAATTAGAATCGAATACCATCCCCTGATATTTTATCCACTCAGATTGTGACACATATGGTTCTTATGAGTTTCTAAAAACCCTTAGCTAAGAGTTAATCCTTAGCATAATTCAGAGTTTTCATTTTTTTTTTTGTTTTGTGGCTAAGAATCAGCTTAAAATCTTGAAAAGTGCTCCAAAGAATCCTGTATTTTTGTGATACTTTCCATGACTTTATTTTGTAAAGAAAAATGTCTAAAATCATAAACCAATAACATAACAATTGAATTTATTAATTGAATAACAAAAAACTTTTGTTTTAATTGAATAACACAAAACTTTTAATAACTTTATAAAAGTCTGAATCCAATATATCAAATTTGTTAAGATTTTAAATGGCTTTTTTACAAATCACAAACTAATAACACTAAACTTTTAACAGACTTTAACAATATCTTGATCTAATAACAACATAATCTACATAACATTTAAAATCTTTAACTCTATTCAAATCTCAAACCAATAACCCCCAACCTAATGATTTTGTTGAAATTCAAAAATCTTTATAAATTAGAATCCAATAACACCCCTGAAAATTAGAAATCCTCCTGATTTCCCAACGTGCTGATATTCGAATTAGATATATAACCTTTACTAGAGAGAAGAATAAAAAGAAGCAATCAATTAATGGAAGAAAACTACATTGGAGTTGTCCTCTACACTATTTTCTCTCTCATCTTCTTGATAATCTATCTCAAGTTCTTGAAACAAAAGAAACAGAATCTTCCCCCCTCTCCACCGGGATGGTTGCCCGTAATAGGCCACCTACACCTCCTGAAGCCGCCCATCCACCGTACCCTCCGCTCCTTCTCCGAGTCCCTCGACCGCAACGGCGGTGGCGGCGTGATGTCCCTCCGACTTGGCTCCCGTCTAGTCTACGTAGTGTCCTCATATGCGGTTGCGGCCGAGGAGGGCTTTGGCAAGAACGACGTTGTTCTAGCCAACCGGCCTCATGTTATCATCGGGAAACACGTTGGGTACAACAACACAAACATGATCGCCGCACCTTACGGTGATCACTGGCGCAACCTCCGTCGCCTCTGCACCATCGAGATCTTCTCCACCCACCGCCTTAACTGCTTTCTTTATGTCCGTACCGATGAAGTCCGCCGCCTCATAAGCCGCCTCTTCCGTTCCGCAGGTAATATATGTGTTAATGCTATAGATGTGATTCTATAAAATCTGGTTTTCAAGTGGAGCCGCCAAATAAGGGAAAAAGAGAAACTTACTTTATTGGATACAACTTCTTTTTCTCTTTTGGATACCTTGTTGGATAACCGGCAAGCTGATATGAGATAGCTTTTTCAAAAAATGGTATCCAATGAGTTAACTTAATTAATTACTAAGAATTAGTTTTACAAACTATAAATTTCAATATTCTTTTGTCAAATCTTACACGAAGAAAGGTTGGTCCACACAATTATTATTTTCCTTACAAATGAATGAGATTCGATGTTTCTTCTATTCTTTTTAATAATTGTAGGAACTGAAAACACGGTGGTGGAGATGAAACCAATGCTTATGGACTTGACATTCAACAACATAATGAGAATGATGACAGGGAAACGATACTACGGCGAAGAAACAAACGATGAGGAAGAAGCCAAACGTGTTCGTAAGTTGGTCTTAGATGTTGTGGCTAACACAAGTTCAGGCAACGCCGTTGACTATGTTCCGATCCTGAGACTGTTCTCAAGCTATGAAAAAAGGGTTAAGAAATTAGGGGAGGACACAGACAAGTTTGTACAAGGTCTTATTGACGATAAACGTGGACAACAACAAGAAGCTGGTACTACAATGATTGATCATTTGCTTGTTCTCCAAAACTCTGACACTGAGTATTACACCGATCAAATCATCAAAGGCATCATACTGGTTTATTTCTTTTTCCTTAACTTATACTGTTTTACCTTTTGATTACTATTAGGCAAAAGATGATATTGTTTGGTTATTACATTACTAAATTAACACTTTATGATGTTAATGCAGCTAATGGTAATAGCAGGAACTAACACATCATCTGTTACTCTAGAATGGGCACTATCCAATTTGCTTAACCATCCTGACGTAATATCTAAAGCGAGAGCAGAAATCGATAACCGAGTTGGTTTAGACCGCCTTATCCAAGAATCAGATCTTAGCGAGCTACCATATCTCAAGAACATCGTTCTCGAGACCCTCCGGCTGTACCCGGCAACACCATTACTAGTCCCACACATGGCATCAGAGGATTGCAAAGTGGGGTCCTACGATATGCCACGTGGCACGACGCTGTTGGTAAACGCATGGGCCATACACAGGGATCCAAACACATGGGATGATCCAGATAGCTTTAAACCAGAGCGGTTTGAGAAAGAAGGGGAAACACAAAAGCTCATGGCATTTGGATTAGGTAGAAGATCGTGTCCTGGCTCGGGTCTTGCTCAACGGATCGTGGGGCTTGCTGTCGGATCGTTGATACAATGCTTTGAATGGGAAAGAGTTGGAAATGAGGAAGTGGATATGAAGGAAGGAGTTGGTAACACTGTACCCAAAGCTATTCCGTTACAAGCCGTTTGCAAAGCTCGTCCATTTCTACATCAGATTCTCTACTAAGTTTCTTGAAAGTATGAATAAAACATGTGTGACATCTATACTACTAAAGCATAAGTACTCATGGACCAACTTTTGGACCATGACTTTGTTTTGGTAGTTTTTAAATAAAATGGTTAATAATCATTAATTATAGATACATTAGTATATAATTCTCTAACATTTCAAATTAAGTCGGAATACCTTTAAGCATATTGCTATCGCTTAATAACTTCAAAACGATCATTGTATATCTATTACCGTGTAAATGATTAATGATGTCTAAACAACGTACTTATCTAAATATGTTAAACATTTACCATATAAATAAATCAAATATACTACTCAACACTATTTCGAAATTATAAAAAACACATCAATCAAAATATTTAATGCATTCAAAGTATACATAAATTAATTACAATATGTGTCATCCTGTGCTGTAGCACGGGTATCACCTAGTGTTATATTAAATCAAATGATTCATCTCTACATGTATTGAATCTAGTAAGATGTTTCGCATGTTATGTTACATAGCAAATGTCACTTAATAATAAAAATTAAGACCATCTCCAACCCATCTCCATTTTCAATTTCATAATGGAGTTTGGAGTCAATTTTGCTCCAACCCATCTCCATTTTCATCTTCAAAATAGAGATCTGCATTTTTTTCTCTATATTTGGAGACCTCCATTTCCATTTTACACTATAATTTGGAGATCTCTATTTTTTACTCCAAAATGGAGTAGAGTTGGAGTAAAACCCAACTTCAAATTACAGTTACTCCATTTTGAAGAAAAAAAATGAAGATATGGGTGAGAGATGCCCTAAAAGAATCAAATGAGAAAAGAACCATTGAGTAAATAAATGGAAGTGTTGTTGACTTCACTCAATCGCATTGTCTCACTTCTCACTCGTTCGCTTCTGAAACGACCTGACCCGTTTTTTTATATAAAGATTATAAATAATAATAATAATAATAATAATATTAATAAGACTAAATATTCTACAACTAGTGATCTCATACCCACTATCCAATAATTAAATAACCAATATTCCAAGTATAACAATTCCAATAACCAAGAATCAGAAAACATAGAACCAGCAACCTAGCAATGTTCTAATGACTCAACTCTAGCAACCTGGCAATGCTAGACAACAACCAATCGAGTCCCTAAAACATCCCCCTCTTCATCGCCTTGAATCCATGATCACACTTTGCCCTTCCCTGCACCACAAACACAAATTGAGTTGCATGAGTATTTTATAAACACCCAGTGAGGCAATCCTCCCATCTACTGGGCTATACATACAAGCAACTGAGATACCAATGCCATAAAACAATCAACAAACACTACAAACAAACCAGGGAGTCTCGCTGGAAAGGAGCTGTCGACCAACACCAGCCAAGTTTCGACCGACACTACCCCACAGTGTCTACCGTTGCTGAACCTTGGGCGTCGACCGACACCCTCCTAGTGTCGATTGACGCTGACTCTGCAACCACGATCCGCTCAAAGCCGAGGGTCGCATCTCGCTTCCAATCGCCACCAAATCGTCCAATACTCAAACCCCAAGCCTTATGCATCCGTAGGAACCTAGAGCAACCATTGCCAGCAAGAAAAACACACTGAACAACAACAAACAAGCAAAAACAGAGGAATCTCAGGCTTAGATCAGCCATCGTCATGCACTCACCTCTTTGCAGGAAGTTTCTGACCAACCACGACGAATCCAACCTTCCTAGCAAGCTTCTAACACGTCTCTAGCCCTAGATCTTCAGTCCCACAAAAAGATCTCACCAAAAACGCCTTGAAATCTCACATACTCTCACCAAAACCTTAAGAAACTGTTTCTCTCCTTTTCTCTATGTTAAGTGGCCAAAACAACAAAACAACCACGACCTAGGTCGTCCTCACACTTAAATACCCCGGTTCCATGGTTTCCTTAAACCAAACCGATCAGAAATCGACAATTAAGTCAATCTGGTCGACCCAGAATTTATTGGTGTCGACCAACACCCCATTGGTGCCGATCAACACTCATCCCCAAAACGCAGAGTTTTGGTTCGCGGATGTTACAACTTCTCTTATGCTTCTTCCGCTCACAAATTCTTCGTTTCTTCATCCTAATCGGCTTCGATCAGACGATTCAATCGCTTTTCACTCAAACCATCTGGTTCCTTCGCACCCATGTCTTCTTCTTCTCCCTCAACGGTGTCGAGGCTATAACCACCGCTCGTTATGGGTCATGGAAGTCTCCGATCACTGTCGATACCATTTCCAGAGCTTCGAAGCGTCTTGGCGGCACCACCGTTGATTGTTGTGGCCGTCTCGTGTTGCTTGTGTCTCGTCCCAATGGATCCGGGTATTCGATTCCACTTGATTTCAGACTTCGATTGCGAAACCTTAATTTGTTTATTCGAGCTTGATTGGGGTTTTTTTTCGTTTATTTGTATGATTGAAGGAAAGGAGTTTTGGTGATCCAAGGAGATGAAACAACTGATATTACTCCAAAGGACTTCGCTGTGAGGACTGTAACTCAATAATACGGTGGTGGTGCGTTCATGATTTCATCAGATGACAAACTTCGAAATAACTTTATAAAGAACTGAACAAAGACTGATTGGTCGTAAGTCACTCATTTCCACCTAATGCTGAATTTTGGTGTTAACAAATGTGGGTGTAACTCCAATCCACTAGGAAAATTCCATCTTCAAAGAATGCTTGAATCTCTTTTATCACCTAAACCCCAACAATTTCCCTAGTGTCATACCATCATGTCATGAACCCTACCCGTGGGACTCTTTCATAGGTCTGAAGATTTACTCTCTGAGTTAACAAAAAAAAAATGTATATAAAACAACTTTACTAGCGACAAAAATAAAAAAAAGTTAAAAAACAGGACCACATCGTTTAAAAAAAATGTGGTCCTGTTTTCCTTTTTCAAAGTGGTCCAGTTATGTATATTAAAAAAAAGTTGTCCAGTTTAGGCTATAAAAAAGTGGCTGGTCTAAATTTTTTCTTCTTCTCGATTAGTTATATCTTAAATATAAAACTGAATTGAACACAATTTTCACCAAAAACCTCAAAACTTCGGTTTGTTAAGACAATCATTAACTGAAATAGACAATTAGTCGGTTTTGAAAGTGAACCAAACGATAATCAATTTTGGTTATCTTTTACATTTTAAAAAATTCCAAATCTAACCAAAAAATCGGTTAAACTGATCCTGGCCTCGATAATCGAACTCGTAGAACTACTATATGCCTAAACATTCATTTTGACATACATGTAAATTGTAAGAGCTGTCTAAAAATGAAGGTATTATATTCTAGAGGACCTAGCTATTGTCTTTTCTTTTAGCAATGAACTGAAAAGACATCGTAAATATGAAAAGAAGATGTAAGAAATTAAATAGGGTATATAAATATATAATTATATATATATATACATACATGTGGAAAAATATATATATATATATATATATATTTATACATACATATATATTGATAAAAACATTCCCTATAAATAAGGATATTCCCTATAAAAACATTCTCAAGAGGTCCTACATTCTCCGTCCCGCTATGCTGTGTTAGGGGATAATGTTGACGAGTTGCTTGGGCAGAAGGATGTAGGCGACAATAGTGCTCTTCCTACCAAGTCGACGCTGGACCTTCACCTTCAAGCTGATGCATCTAGTATACAGAGGAGTTTAACTGGTGACGAGTCTCAACGACCTGTCACTAGGCAATTGGCTCAAAAAGGTTCTTCGGAGTCTCTTTCTCTCAAAGCTAAGCCCCCCTTAGCAACTCGAGTAGAAAAAACTCCTCCAAACGCCATTAATGTCTAGGTTCTTTTGGAATGTGCGCGGGTTCAATAAATCAAAAAAACATTCCAACGTCTGAGACTGGCTCCACTCTGCAAACCTGCAGTTTGGTTGCTTGTTAGAAACGCGAGTTCAGGAGTGTAATGCCCCTTGGATTACATCTTCTGTCTTTAAAGATTGGTCTTATATGACAAACTATGAGTTCAATAGACTGGGAAGAATTTGGGTTGTCTGGAGAAATTACCTCAGGGTGTCTCCGGTGTTTAAAAGTGGTCAGCTAATCACTTGTTCGAACTTGTTGGATGGTGCAGTGGAGGAGTTTTTTGTTTCCTTTGTTTATGCCTCTAATTTAGAGGAGGAGCGGAAGGAGTTATGGGAAGATTTAAAATCACATCATGATTCGCCATTGTTACGTAACAAGCCTTGGCTCATCATGGGAGATTTTAATGAAATTTTGGATGGTGAGGAACACTCAAATTTTGAGAGTTCACCTCTCTGTCTAGTGGGGATGCGAGACTTTCAAGATACAATTGCTTACTGTTCCTTGATTGACATGAGTTATCATGGACCTTTGTTCACTTGGAGTAATAGACGTGAGGAGGACCCCATCTGTAAGAAGCTGGATAGGACTTTAGTGAATGAGGTATGGGCTCGCACGTTCATGGAAGCCTATAGTGTGTTTGAATCTGGGGGGTGCTCTGACCATCTGCGGTGCCGCTTCCAGTTAGGAGCTTGCATACAGCGGTCTCGCGGACCATTTAAGTTTTCTAATATGGTTGCTTCTATGCCAGATTATTTGCCCACAGTCAAAACCTACTGGGATGAAACGAGACCACTCTTTCACTCAACCTCAGCTATGTTTCGTTTCGCAAAAAAGTTAAAGGGGTTGAAGCCCATCCTACGAACATTGAGTCGAAATAGCCTTAGTAATCTTTCCACTCGAGTTACTGCAGCCTATACAGACCTATGCACTAAGCAGTTGGCCACTCATACTGTACCATCCTCTGCAGCCATGGAGGAGGAAGTAGCAGCTTTTGAGCGTTGGAACCAGGTTTCTGATATTGAGGAGAAACTCTTGAAGCAGAGATCCAAACTTTACTGGCTGCAAGTCGGTGATAAGAATAATAAATATTTTCACCATTCCATTGAAGCTAGGCTTGCGGTGAATGCTATGAGGGAGATCAAATGTGAGGATGGTTCTACTGCCACCACTCAGGAGGACATAAAAGCCGAAGCTGTTCGATTTTTCAGTGATTTCTTATCTCATAAGCCAGCAAACTTTGTAGGTCCAACGGCTGAACAAACTGAGCAATTTGTTGACTATCGCTGCTCTGTTTCAGCGGATGAGATACGTGATGTGGTGTTTAAGATGCCGAATAACAAAGCGCCAGGACCCGATGGATTCTCAGCTGAGTTCTTCAAACAAACTTGGCCTATTACTGGCAAGGATTTCACGATGGCTGTTCAGTCCTTCTTCTTGAAGGGCTTCCTGCCTAAAGGCGTGAACACCACCATACTTGCTCTAATTCCAAAAAAGACTGATGCCTTGGAGATGAAAGATTACTGTCCCATTTCATGCTGCAATGTAATGTATAACGTAATATCGAAACTTTTGGCTAACCGACTAAAGAGAATTCTACCCTCCTCTATAGCCCCGAATCAATCAGCTTTCATTAAGGACAGACTAATGTTGGAGAATGTGTTGTTAGCCACTGAGCTAGTTAAAGATTACCATAAGGAATCTATCACTAGTCGTTGTGCAGTGAAAATTGATATCTCAAAAACTTTTGAATCAGTCCAGTGGCTGTTTCTTCTTCATATCCTTAAAGCTATGGATTTATCGGCTAAGTTTCTATACTGGATTGAACTCTGCATAGGAACGGCTTCTTTCTCTGTTCAAGTGAATGGTGAGCTAGGGGGTTTTTTTAGCAGTACGAGAGGTCTCCGGCAAGGCTGCTCGCTGTCGCCGTATCTCTTTGCCATTTGCATGAACTTTCTCACTTGTATGCTTGATAAAGCGGTAGTGGATCGTCAATTTGGCTACCACCCTCAATGTCGCAAGATGAAACTCACACACTTGTGTTTTGCAGATGACATTTTGGTCTTCTCAGACGGGACAACACAGTCTATAGGGAGTATCCTGAAGATATTTGCTGACTTTGCCGTTTGCTACGGGTTAACTATCAGTTTGGAAAAGTCAACCATCTTTATGGCAGGCATCTCCCCGCAGAACTGCAGTGCAATTCTCAGTCAGTTCCCTTTTACCCCAAGTGCCCTCCCAGTCAGTGATCTAGGACTCCCTCTGCTCACTAAGCGAATGTCAAGAAATGACTATCTCCCTTTGATAGAGAGAATACATTCTCGAATCTCCTCCTGGATGAGTAGGTTCTTATCTTTTGCGGGAAGGCTCCAGCTCATTAAATCAGTGCTTTCAAGTCTCACAAGTCTCTGGCTCTCTGCTTTCCGGTTACCAAAATAGTGCATCACTGAGATTGAAATTCTTTTCTCGGCTTTCCTTTGGTCTGGTCCAGCTCTTAATCCTAGAAAATCGAAGGTAGCTTGGTCTGAAGTTTGTAAGCCACGAAAAGAAGGAGGCCTCGGTGTTCGGTTGCTCTCTGAATCAAACACTGTTAGCCTTTTAAAACTTATTTGGAGGTTGCTATCGGTAAAGGACTCTCTATGGGTTACTTGGTCTTGCATTGCTCTCCTTCGGGGCAACACCTTGTGGTCAGTTAAGGGTACGACCTGATCAGGTTCATGGATATGGCGAAAACTCCTGAAATACAGAGATAAAGCCATGTTTTTTCACAAAAAAGAAGTGCGATCAGGCACGGAAACTTCATTCTGGTATGATGTTTGGTCCCCTCTCGGGAGGCTCATTGATCCACTAGGTCCTCGTGGTACAATTGGTATGGGGATACCTCTGAATGGCACGGTTTCCACAGCCCTTTCCAACCATAGTCGACGACGACATCAGACTCCTACACTCCTTCAGGTAGCGGATACGATGGACTCTCTTCGTTTAACTACGGGTAATGATGTTTCCCTTTGGCAAACAAAGTCGGGTGTGTTTAAGTCACACTTTTATTCGCGTGATACTTGGCATTTGGTCCGGCAGACACACCCGGTCTGTACGTGGTACAAAGTGGTCTGGTTCCAATACGCTACCCCCAAATAATCTTTCCTCACCTGGTTTGCAGTTCGTAACCGTTTAGCAACAGGGGATAGAATTCTAAAATGGAATGGCTCTGCAAATGGAACATGTGTGTTTTGTGCGTCGACTATTGAAACACGAGACCACTTGTTCTTCTCCTGCCCATACTCCTCCCAGGTTTGGTCAGCTCTTACAGAAAGGATTCTCGGAAGCCGATTCACAATAAGCTGGGACTCACTCCTCACCATACTTGTTACTTCAGCTCCACGTCTTCACATCTTTGAAATCTAAATCAAATCTTTGAATCTAGTTACTAAAAATAATTTTATTGTCTACTTGGATATAAAATCTTAGTTTTTGAAATTTTGATTGGTATATATATATTTTTAAAAATATTTGGCAATTTTCGTCCATAATTTTATTAGAGAGAAAAAATAATTTTTTTAACTAATAATTATCTGTATATTTAAAAAATCTTAACTGTTAATTTTTATTTTTTATTTTTTTCAAGTATAAATTAGTTTTGATTTAAATAGATTTTTTTTACTTTTCTAGATTTTTTATTTTTGATCTGTCAGCGTTTTTATTTTAATTAATTATATTTATTTAGTTATTAAATTAATCTTAATTAATATTTTCTAATGACAATTGAATGTAATTTTTTACAAATTTTAAGGTTAGTTTCATATTTGTACTTCTTAATTAATATAGTAGGATATAAGCTTAGAATTATATTGGATATGGGATTGGAAATCAATTTGTTTTTTTAGCGATTGTAAATATATAAAATTCAAATAAATAATATTTTTGGCTTAAATATTTGTAATTTTATTATTTAATTAAGTAGATGTTTGTATACAGATCTCATAATTGGGATCCTAGCTCCGCTATTTCATACACCTTGGAGTGAGAACCAATCTTTGACTAAACTGAGATGTTAATTTAATTCTTTCCCAACTATAAAAGCGATACAGACTTGGAGAATGGGAAGAAAAGTTCACTCCAGTTTGAAGAGAGACCGGAAAAACAGAGGCTGGAGGAGGAGATATATTGAGTTAGTATACTGGTCTATATTATTATTGTAACCGCTACTTGGGAGATTTTTAATTATTTATGTTTCTAAAAAAACCTATATTATACTGTCCAATATCACAAACTACATAACTTAATCTTTACGTATAAACCAAATGTTGACTATTTTGTTTAAACAGTTACAATAATAATAAAGACACATAAATATATCTATATTAACATATTTTAGTATATTTGTTGTTCTACCTTTTAAATTATATTTATTTACAAAGTTAATCTTTAAATAATTGAACAAAAAGATAAAATCAATTAGACTCTTAAAATATCTCTAACAATCTTATTATATAAAGTTTGATGTCAAAGTTACTCATTAACGAGATCATGACACGTGTCAAATATATCGATAAGATGTTGACACGTGTCCAGATTACTGCTTAATATGATCGAGACATGTGTCAAATTAACGATCTTAGATTTTGACACATGTCTAAGTTAATTGCTAAAAAAAAAGGTTAAAGCTAAAAAAAAGTTAAAAGAAATATTTACCAAACAAAAAAAACTAATCCAAAAAAAAAATATTTACCTATCACCGTTAGGAAATAGAGCATATGTCTTATTATATAAAAATGTATATTAATTGGTATCCTATATAAAATCAAAACCTTAAGTACGCTAGGAAATCATGAACAACAAAAAAACAAATACAAACTATGCGAGGTCAGAAAACCTTGCTAACAAAAGAAAACAGGGTATCATGAGTGATGATCAGATTGCTATGATCGAAAAGACACTTGCAGATGAACCTCATATAAGGCTGGATTTAACTACGCTTCATATATGGGTACACAAACTAAATCAATGTGTAAGTGAAATATTTTTATACTGCTACACATATATCTTTTACTACTTCCACCTATCTCACTATTTTCATATCTATGAATAATAGACATCATATTATTTTAAAATTTTCATTGATGTTCATTGTCTAACATAGTTTTCCAAAATACAGGGTTCCCACATTACAACTTTGCAACTTAGACGATGGTAAAAACTTTTATTCTATTTGTCTTATACAATTTTGGATGAAGAATCTACGTACTATCAATATTTTTTATTCCTTCTTTTTAATATTTAATTAAATTATGTTGTAGTATTTTTAGATTTTAGTTATATTATTTAGTTAAATTTGATTTTCTTATTAGAAATTCGTGATATTTTAAAATAATATTTTCTATATTATTTTGAGTTTTTTTAGTTTATTTTCCAGTTATAGATATTTAAGATCTTTATTTATTTGTTCCTTTTAAAATATCTATTTTAAATTTCTTATGTTGAAGTATTTTAAATTTTTTTATTTTATTTTATATATTATATCTATAAATTATCTAAAACTCCTATATAAGGGTGTCAAAATGGTTAACCCAACCCAACTCAACTCATTATCCAATGAGTTAAAAGTTAAATGAGTTTATGAGTTGACTCAACTCATTTAACAATTTAGTTGGATCAACCCATGAATCCATTTAATTAAATGAGTTAGATGAATAATAGGGTTAACCCATTATATATATATATATATATATATATATATATATTAGTCCTATATTAGTCCTATATATATATATTAGTCCTATGTTATAAATTTTTTATTTTTCTAACTGTCTTTTAATTTCTCAAATTTTATTGGGTTGGTCATAAATTCATTGCAATCATGTAGATATTTTTTTTCTCAGTTTTTCATCCAAAATATTTTTTGAGTAAACAGTTTTAGTTGTTTGATGTCACTATATTTTACCATATTTTAAGCCTTGTTTAGTTCATATTTTGCATCATATAGAAGTGATTCCTTAGGTTTTATAACTATTTCTGTCCAAATATGCACTTAGGATGTTTAGAAGCATGCATTTGCGCATTTGGAGTATTATTAGGTGTTATGGAGCTCTAAAAGGGTAAGGAAGGACTTTGTGTTATTTCTGGATCTAAACAAGAGGATTGGACGTATCAGGAAGGGAAAAGAAGGCACTCGACCATACCACTCGAGCAGACACACGGTCGATTACTTGGTCGGATTCATAACGAGCTCCTCAAAGATCCATTCAAATGTCCTCTAGCCATTTTAGGTCTTCCTTTCCTTCCTGTATAAACATATTATACTCTATGGCCGGAAAAAAGCCACGTTGGGGCAGAAAATATTTTTTTAAGAGTGAGAGAGAGTCAGCAAACCTAGTTTTTCCCCTTTTGGGGATTTATTTTACTTTATTGCATCATTAGCCACTTTTGTATTATCTCAAGAAATCTTTGATACTTGTTGGTTCCATAACTTTCTAAGTATTGAGAATTTGAGTTTGATTTCTTCTTCAATATTGTAGATCTTTGTCTTATCTTTCTAATCATGCAAGTTTCATTGATTTCTGGGTTTATGATTTTGTTCATCATGTTTAGTGATTGTGAGTAGTGTATAAAGATCTTAAGGATGGATTAGGCTGGGTAAAAGTTTTGAGTGTTTAGATTGATCAAGCTTTATTGTTATACATCTCTTGTAGATTAGATATGCTCTATGCTATTCTTATACTGAGAGGGTAAGGATAGATCTTAAGCTTCTTAGCATCATACCAATGTCTAAGTTGTTAGATAAGGCTAAGTCTAGAGATTATCATGAAGCATGCTAAGAGATTAGATGTTTTGTTTGATTTTTGACAATAATGATCTGGGTTTTAATGAAAGTTTATGAGGAACAAAGTAAAGAAGTATGAGCGAGTGTAGAGAAGTATAAGCGAGTGTGAGAGTGTAAGAGTAGAGAGAGTGAATCGGATAAGTGTAATGGAGAAAGAGAATTCTCTCTACTTATTTGATTTAGATCCTAGATACAAACTAAATATAGACAACTTACAAAGAGAATATTCCTAGAAGATGCTATGCACAATTACACATAATGATAGTGATATCCTTCCTTAAGCTAAACATGTGATCTTTGGTTGACTTAAACTCTCCCACTTGATTCAAACTCGCTAACGTCTCTATGGAGGAAGGATCTAGAAGTTCCTTTACCTTTGGAGACATATCTTCATGGGCTGGACATATGTGTTCTCCAAATGGTACGGACGGCCCATGTTGCGCATTGTCCGGACGTACGGACGTACGGACATGATGGTTGTACAGACATGGTGTGTGAGTTCTCATACTCCCTCTCAAGCTTAATCATATAACTTTATTGATTAAGCTTGGACTAACGAACACCCACCTCATTAAAAACCTTAGTATAGAAAACTACTTGGGAAAAACTATACATAAGGGAAAAAGAGTGTAGGTGCCATGTTAGGAAAGCTCATGGCCGTGTAAGGTCTTTAAGACCGAGCTTAGAGTGAATATACTCACACACTTGTGGACTGGCAGCCTTGGTAAGAATATCAGCTAGTTGTTCTTTGCTGTTGGTGTGGCATGGAAGAGTGACACCAAACTGAATCTGTTCTCGGACCTTGTGACAATCAACTTCAATGTGTTTTGTCCTTTCGTGGAACACCGAGTTTGTGGCTATTTGAATAGCTGCTTCATTGTCACAGTGCATTGTGATAGGCTTTGAAGACTCAACTTCAAGATCCTTTAGTAATGCTTTCAACCACACCAATTCGGTAGTTAGCTTCCTCATGGCTCTATATTCGACTTCAGCACTAGATAGTGACAACCACCTTTTGTTTCTTGCTTTTCCATGTTACTAGGTTGCCTCCTAAGAATGTGCAATATCCAGTGGTAAATCGACGATCCTCACGGTCACCAGCATAGTCAACATCACAATATCCTACCAATTCAGTGTTTTCATTCCTCCCCATCCAAATGCCTTGTCCCGGTGAACCCTTGATGTACTTGAGGATTCGATTCACCATGTTCCAGTGATGTAGAGTTGGGTTTTGCATGTGTTGACTCACCTGGTTCACAGCAAAACAAATATCAGGTCGAGTAATGGTAAGATATATTAGCTTACCTATTAATCGCCGATATCTTGTAACATCTTCAAATGGAACCTCAAGCTCCCCCTTTCCACCAGTCTTATAGCTTTCTTCAAGTGGTGTTGTCACTGCTTTTGATCCAAGTTTCCCTGCTTCACTCAAAAGATCAAGAGTACATTTCCTTTGTGATAGAAATAAACCTTCATTAGACCTATATACTTCTATCCCAAGAAAATATTTAAGTTCTCCTAGATCTTTAATATCAAATACTGATTTAAGAAAGTCTTTAGTCTCTTTAATGCCTACCTTGTCACTTCCAGATATGATGATATCATCAACATATACTAGAATGACTACAATATCTTTGTCACTTGGTAATGTGAATAGTGTGTGATCGGCTTCTGATTTGCGAAAGCCTCTCCCAAGCAATGTAGTACTTAGTTTATGGTACCAAGCTATTGGTGACTGCTTTAGACCATAAATGTCCTTGTTGAGCTTGAACACTTTACCCAGACCGATTGTCTCCTCTAGGCCAGGTGGAGGTCGCATGTATACTTCATCCTCGAGTTTACCTTGCAAGAATGCATTCTTGACGTCCATTTGCCAAAGTTCCCAGTCCAAATTGGTAGCCAATGAGAGAACAACTCGAACCGTGTGGAGTTTTGCAACCGGAGCAAACGTATCAAGGTATTCCTCCCCATACGTTTGTGTAAATCCTCTTGCAACAAGCCTGGCCTTATAGCGTTCAATCTCCCCATCACTCTTATACTTAATGGTAAAGATCCATCTTGATGTGACTGCCTTCTTACCTTTTGGTAAGTCAGCCTCGTCCCATGTATGGTTCTGTTCCATAGCTGTTTTCTCGGCTTTCACTGCCTCACGCCACACTTTGTGCTCCTTGGCTTCATCGTAGGTTTTTAATACCCAATGCTTGTCAATTTGTCCAAGGAAAACTTGGTATTCCGTAGGAAAGTGAGCTAGGGTGCAAATGGCTTGGATTGGATGAGCAACCGCAACATTGTTTTAATACATGCGTGTGTTTTTCCAGTTGGATGGGTCAAACTTGAGCCGTTGGCTGCATCGTAGTGGAATGACTTCGTCATGATCATCTTCTTCATCTCCAGCGTCGGTTGGTGTGTTTTCTTCCTCATAATGCACACCAGTTTCAGCATCTTCATCGGCATGTGTTGTGTCTATCGGGTTAACGACTGGGTCAGCGTTAATAGATTGGCTTGATGCAGCTTCCTCAGGTGGACTAGAGCCTCTTGGTGAGTTTGGACCATCTGATTGTTGGTTGTCTCGATCATTTGCAACGCCTAGCCGTTCAAGTATGATACAAAGATTTCTAGCTCTATCGGATGGAGAAGTAGATAGGTCTTGAAGTTCTTCCCAATTTTTCTTGTCATAGAAGCCTTGAGATTCGACGAACTTCACATCACGAGAGACTAAAACTCTTCTAGTTTCTGGATCATAACATTTGTAGCCTTTTTGTGTGGTGGAGTAGCCAATAAACATTCCTTTGGTACTCTTGGCGTCAAGCTTGTCACGTAATTCTCCTGGCCTTAATACAAAACAAACACAACCAAATACTCGTAGGTGATCAAAGGTAGGTTGTTCTTTATTTAGTACCTCGAATGCAGAGACATCTCTCAAGATCTTTGTAGGTGTACGGTTGATGAGATAACATGCGGCAATGACAGCATCTCCCCAAAACCTCTTTGGAAAATTTGTGTGGAACATCATGGACCTTGCTACTTCCATGAGGTGTCTATTCTTTCTTTCAGCTACACCATTTTGTTGTGGGGTATAGGGACAGCTTGTTTGATGAATTATGCCATATTTATTGAGGTGTTGTTTGAAGGCATGACTTGTATACTCTCCACCATTATCTGATCTCAAAATATTAATCTTTGCATTATAATGGTTAGTCACATAATTTTGAAAACTAATAAAAGCTTCAAGGACTCTATCTTTAGAAGGGAGCAAAGTTAGCCAAGTAGACTTAGATTTTTCATCAATAAAGGTAACAAAATACTTTTAATTTTCTCTAGATAAACATGGAGATGTCCAAACATCAGAGTGAACAAGATCAAAATAATTCTCATAAATAGTCAATGACTTAGGGAAAACAGATTTGCAATGTTTACCAAGAATACATGCCTCACATTCATCATTTTTGAAAGAAATATTTGGGAATATTAATTCTAAAGCGCAAGTGTGAGGATGTCCTAGTCTAGCATGCCAAATATCATTGTTTGATTAAACATTAATTGAACTAAAACAAGATAAATTTGATGTGGGGGGATGGTTTGTCTCGGAAGTCGTCGCTTCTCCTACCCTGGCTGCTTGATGTGCTCGTGGTCCTCCTCGGTTGTTCATAGGTCGATAAGCTCGGAGATGAGGATGGAGGATCCAGCACCGACTCTTGAAGTGGCCAATCTTCTTGATGGTCACAAACAGGTGGATTCTTGTCATCATGTTTGTAGTAGCCTTTGTTTGCCGTGGCCATCTCCACCTTGTTTGCGGTGACAAGCTCTCCTTTGCCACAAATAGTCCAATAGAGCCATGCTTTTTTTGTATCTGATTACAAACATCATCGAGGCTTGGAAGCTTGTCCGATCTCAAGATATGTTTTATGAGATAATTGTAAGATGGGTTGAGTGTTAAGAGTAGACCGAACACTTTGTCTTGTTCACGCCTCTTGTTTAGTACTTCCGGGTCAATAGTTGTCGGTCTTAGCATCTCTAGTTCAGACCAAAGAGATCTGAACTTACCAAAATGCTTGGTGAACTCCATATCCTCTTGACTGAGGTTGTTGATGGCTCGCTTGACTTCAAAGATGCGGTTCACATTTGTAACATTTCCGAACACATTTTGTAATGTGTCCCATAGATCTTTAGCCGTTTCACAATAGGAGTAGGCCTCGAGTATTGGAGCATCAAGCGAGTTCTGAATGATGGCTAGAACACTTCGCCCTTAGTGACAACATCTTTGTCATCATCTTTGGTTGTAGCCTCCTTGGGGGCTTCACTAGAGGTAATGTGGGTCCAAAGCCATCGGCCATACAGTGCCGTTTTCATGGTTCTTGCCCACAACAGATAGTTCTCTCCTTTGAGAGTAACAGGAACAATCAAGGTCTTAGAGCCTTCCATGATGAAGTAACCGTTGGTTAAAGCTAATGTTCAACGGATAAAGAAGAAAGACTTTCAAAGTCGAAACAGAAAGAGGTAGAGGTAAAAGAGATTTGAAGCGGAAGTGTTTGGTGGGTGTGAGATTTAGGATCAGGAGCGGTTAGGCTCTAATTTTAATGAAAGTTTATGAGGAACAAAGTAAAGAAGTATGAGCGAGTGTAGAGAAGTATAAGCGAGTGTGGGAGTGTAAGAGTAGAGAGAATGAATCAGATAAGTGTAATGGAGAAAGAGAATTCTCTCTACTTACTTGATTTAGATCCTAGATACAAACTAAATATATACAACTTACAAAGAGAATATTCCTAGTAGATGCTATGCACAATTACACATAATGATAGTGACATCCTTCCTTAAGCTAAACATGTGATCTTTGGTTGACTTAAACTCTCCCACTTGCTTCAAAATCGCTAACGGCTCTATGGAGGAAGGATCTAGATGTTTCTTTACCGTTGGAGACATATCTTCATGGGCTGGACATGTGTGTTCTCCAAATGGTACAGACGGCCCATGTTGCGCATTGTACGGACGTACAGACGTGATGGTTGTACGGACATGGTGTGTGAGTTCTCATATTTAATGCCTGCTTTTATATGTAATAGCTAGTGAGAACTAGGTCTAAGAGTATCTAAGCTTGATTGTTATTATCATGAGAATGGATTAACAAGTATTAGAAGATCATTGTCTAGAGATAGCTCATTGTTGATTGAGGTTTGTTGATCAGTTTAGATAACCATAGCTTGAGTCCAGCCCATGAATCCATCCTTAGGACCTTTCTTTGTTTATTGATTTCCCTGTTTGAGTATTGCTATTCGTTTGCTGTTTGATTTACTTTCATTTTGCTCTGTTTTCATTGTTGCTATGTCTCTGTTTTTCATCCGGAAGTCAACTCGACCCCCCACTCGACCATGCACTCGACCGAGTGCTACTCGAGCGCCAGTTTACTTCCTTGTTTATGTTCTGATTCATTTCAGTTTGCTCTTAGTTGCATTTGTTAGTAGTTTTCTATTGCTTAGCATAGTTTATTGCACATGTTCTACAGTTTAATTATGCATTAGTATTGTCTTAAGTTGCTTTAATCTTCTGCATTTACATTTATGTCATTAGGTTGTTAAAAACAAATCAACTTGATATTTGGCTTAACTTGAATGCATTGATCACATCTTGACTGCTTACATATCACACTCTTTATGGATTGACATCCTTTATGCTACAACATCATAAGGGTATTGAAACACCTTGCATACATTCTGATCATCTCTGCTTATGTCTCTGTTTGCATGTCATCATACATTCATTGCATAAGTAGATACTTGAAAAAGTTATTGTTTCATTGTTAAACAAACTGCCACTACAAATTTTAGTGGTGAAAAGAAACTACGTAAAAGTGAAAGTAAAGAGACAAAAATTTGTTTAATTTTTTCACAGATACATTTAATAGGTGGTGATAAAGAGCATATTTTAACAATTAATATATTTTAGGATGTAAGAATACATTATTAGTGATAAAACATAGAGTAAAATTGTACGTGGATACTAATAAGATGACGCTTTGACGGGTTGATTGCATGTAAAACATTTTGTGAATAAAATGTTGAACGTTTTGAATTTTGATAATAATAATATTCATAATGGTTAATGTTTGAAAAACATTTTGGTAATCAATAATTTAGTATTAGGTTATTGTAATAAATGTAATAATAAATTTAAAATATAAAAATATAAATTAGTGTATTAAACTAAGAATATATATCTTTTTATTTTTGGAAAGATTATTTCACCTACAAAATTATTTATATATTTTGAAAATTTTTAGTTTTATTAAATAATTTTAAAACCCGCACATCATACGGATCCTAATCTAGTTTAATTTATAATTTCCTAAAACAATGTTTTACTTATATAGAAAATATCTTTTTTTTTTGTTTTCTTTTAAAAACCCTAAGATTTAATAATAACTATATTGTTTAATATGAAATAATTAAATGTTTTTAATGATTACTAATATGCTGATAAACTAATGTGAGAATAATTTTTTCATGGGTTAAATCTAATAACTAAAATATATATAATAAGACAATACTTGGTGAACAACTACATTTATTTTTAATTTGTTTTGAGTTTGAAATGTGATAAAAATAAAATGTTTTAATTTGAGATCGACCAGCCAATTCAATCCGCCGATTCAACTACTGGTTTACGGGTTTTCAGCGGGGTTTTTTGGGTTTTTATCTTTCTGGTTTTTTGAGGTAACCCGGACCGGAATGTCTACCGGATTGCGGTTGGGCCGGTCCGACCGGCCGTGCGGTCCGAGTTTAAAAACATTGAATTTAAACTGCGGTATAGGGCACGATAACTTTTACATATATAATTCTTTCACATGTTAAATGTAAAACACTGAAAACTTATGGATGAAATTTAAAAACACAAAAAAATTCTAAAAACTAATAATGTAAGAATAATTCTTTCCTGGATTAAATCTAAAAACATGTAACATTAAGAAATTCAATATGGTAAAATGTAATATTATCATAAAGAAAACTAAATATTTTTCCTGTCATGTCCGTATACAGCTGGTCAAATTTTAGAATTAACAATCAAAATATAATTATACAATCTTAAATATTAAATAAAAGAAAAAATTTAACAAATAAGTACAATTTAAAATTTAGTTTTTGTTATAAAAATATTGGCCCGCAGTGTATCGCGGGTTATAATCTAGTTATGGTTAAAATGGTTGTATAGGGATGAAAGAATTGAAAAAAAATGAGTTGAGCAAAATATTTTAAATAATACTCAACTCATTCATATGTGACATGAGATGAAATAGTTGAACAAATTTCCTTTATAATTTGTCTATTTTCCAGCCGTTTTGGTAGAATGAGTTGAATAATTTTTCAACTTTTTTAATTCAAATGGTAAAAATTGATTGAATAATTTTTAACCTTTTCAATTTTTTAATTATGCAACTGTTTGCACCTTAAATGTCTAAAAACATGTGCATTATTATTTAATGTAATTTAATATTTTAATATAATTTTATTTGAATAATTATTTTTTTTATTTTGTATTTTATCTTAAATTATAAAAAAACATCAACTAATATTAATTTAAAATAATATTAATATTTTTTTTGGTGAGAATATTAATATTTTTATTGTATCAACTAATATTAATTTAAAATAATATTAATATATAATTTAAAGTTATGCATGATGAAACTTGTTAGATAGCTGATTTTATTTTATGATTTATAAAAATAACAACAAATAAACAATTTAATTAAAATTATAAATTTTGTGAATTTGGTTTATTATGATAAATATGGATTAATTATAGAAATACACATTATTTTTTAGAAACTTATGGATTTAGGACTTATTATCCTCACTTACATAATGAGGTATTTATTTTTCAACTGGAAAGACAAAACTATCCTTGCATATCACATAATGATCAACTCTCTTTTTTCCCCTTCTTCTCACTTTTTCTCTTCTCTCCGCCGTGACTGAGTTTTTTTTTCAGACTCGCAAATCTCCACCGTGAATGACTTAAAGAGAGATGCCTTCAAGACTGCTTAGATCTCTCAGATGATTCGTGTTTTTCCGACGGCCGACTATTCCGATGGCTAGAAAAAAACCCTAACTGTCTTCTAAATTTTGGTTTGCCGTAAACCATTAGGATCTCACGCCGTTGAATCTCGTTACAGATCTGAACTCTGATGATCAAAGTTTTATCCGCTGATTATCAGTTAATATTATTCATGATTTGTCAATCACAAACATATTATTTTCATATTTAGTTTATATTTAGAGATGAATTAGAAGTTTTAATTCAATTGGAGTTTATGATTAGAGCCTTTTGGTTCCCTAGATACTATTTCTGAAACAATCTGACCCGTTTTGTGACAACCCATCCCGTGGACCCTACTAGCCCCCGCTAGCTGCCCCAATGGACCGTCTGTGGACCCCGCTAGCCCGCCCGCTTGCCGTCCCAACGGACTCCGAGCTGGCCTTGTAGGGCATCGATCCTAACCAATCACTGTGGATATCCAAATCCAACCAGTAGGTTATTGGTGCGCTAGGCGTTCCTCGAGGCCTGGTCCCCACCCTTTAACAACCTTTCCACAGGACAAGCTGTCACCAATTGATCTGCACGAAATTATAGATCTGCAGTTCAATTGGTGACAGCTTGTCCTGTGGAAAGGTTGTTAAAGGGTGGGGACGAGGGTTCCAGGAACGTCTGGCGCACCAATAACCTACTGTGGACCAGGGAAGGTGATTCTAGTTGGGGACCAATAAATATACTATGTGTCATCCATATCAGAGTTTCACCGTTACAAAAGATTCTCAACCACTACATGGTAAAATAAATATACTATGTGCCATCCATATTTGGTCGTATAATTATGCTATATAACCTAACACATTAAATTTTATGTCATTGTTTGCACAATAAATAAATAAATAAATTTTATGTCACTATGCTTAGCCAATTTCAGACACTGAATACTGCAACAAGATTTGTGAAGGCACATGCGAAGAAAACGAAGAAATCGAAAATCATGAAAAACCGATTTTACTATATAAAATAGCTTGAATTGAAGTCTGAACTAATTTTTTTATTATATTAAAAATCTTACTTTATAAAATAGGGTTTTCAAATTAGCCATTAACATGATCATGACATGTGTCAAATACACTGATGAAATGTTGTCACGTGTCAAAAAAATATTATTTTTCAAAACAGATAATTAAGAAAATAATATCAAATCTAAATAAAGTTTACATGTTTATATCTAAAAAAAATTCTAAATCAAAAAAGAAAATTAACAAAACTAATCTATTTTCCATTGTACGTTAATTATATTATACGTGTTTTCTCAATAAGATTTTGACATGTATAAACAAAAAACTAATTCACTAAGCATGTATGTTATTAGCTTATTAATAAATAAATAGTGAATAACAAATTTAAAGAGAATAACATAAGTTATGTCAAAAAAATTATTATTTTTGAAACATAATAGGACAGCTAATTAAGAAAATAACATTATATATACATAACATTACATGTTTCTATCGAAAGCTTTGATCTTTGTTTTTTTTTTCTTATATAATTTTGTCGATCTATTGCGTGGGTCATTGATTCGTGCAGGTTTTTAATGGAAGCAATCAGATGCAATAAATGAAATCGAAGTATATAAGCCCGCTAATTTAATCGAGGATGGAGACACTGATGGAGGTTCCAAAAGTGATTCTATAGTTAGTAGCATTATAAGTTTGGAAGATAAGTCGGTGTTTGATGTTTTGGTCAAAATTTAGAGTTGTCTTTTCTGAATAATGTTGATGATTCCGATATTGAAACAAGAGCTGCTTGATCGAGTAATTGAGAAGCGGTTTCAAATTTTGGAAGTTGGAACGGTATACCATTTTGAAATTTTTTTCAAACCGGATTTATGTGGTTTTCTATCGAATTAGGTTCGCAAAACCTTTAAACCACGTATATAGAGAAATATATGAGAATTTTTGAATCGGTTAAAAATAAGTTGAGAATTTATGATTCAAGAATATTTGAGACGAGGTCATAGCTTTAAGTTGTTTAAGTACAATTGGATATTTCTGAAGAGTAAATAGGTCGTTGATCCTTATCGTGATGATGACATATTTCCTGTTTTAAATTGTATATAAAGTTTTTATTTTGTATATTTGAATTATCTAAGACTTATATATATCATCCTGATTATAATTTTCAAATTTTTTATTTTTATTATATTATATTAACTTTTTTTTAATTTCTCAATTTTTATTGGGTTAGTCATAAAATCATTGTAATCGAGTAGATAATTTTCACCAATTGTTCATCCAAAATATCTTTGGAGTAAAAAAAACTTCATGGTTAAAGAAATTATGTCACAAAACAATTTTAGTAATTATAAGAACTATAATTATGCCAAAATGAAAGTAAAGCAACATAAAATTTGTTTAATTTGTTTAGAAGACATTTTATAGGTGGTGATAAAGAGCATACTTTAACAATAAAATAATTTTGGGTGTAAGAACATATTTTTAATGGTAAAACATAGAGTAAAATTATACATGGTTACTTATTAAATGTTGCTTTGATAAATTTGTTTCATGTAAAATATTTTGTAAATAAGTTGTGAAACGTTTTTGAAATTTGACAATAATAATATTTGTAATGATGAGTATTTGGCAAAAATTTTAGTGGGATATAATTTAGTTTTAGATTATTGTAATAATTGTTATAATATATTAAAAGTATAAAAATATAAATAAATGTATGAAAGTAAATACAAATATTCTCTAAATTAAATTTTTTATATATTTAGTTTAGGAAATATAATTTATTTATATATTTTCAAAAAATTGTTTAAGGTTTAGGATTTATTTTCTTCAACAATTTTTAAACCCGCACATCGTGCGGGCCCTTATCTAGTATATATATAATTAATCATCACATACTACTTAATTAAACCAACCAAAACACCATACATCATTAAACTAGCAACAACCAATATGCACAGCGGAAACATACCAACAATACAAAACCAGTATATCCTCGATACAATACCATTCATAACCATTCTATCCAAGGCTCCACATAAACAATATAACAAATACCATCCACACACAAACGAGACCCTAGATCATCCTCCTCCTCATCGCCATAATTCCACGTTACAAACCTGCACACCACAAACAACAATTGAGATGCATAAGTATATCACAAATATTTAGTGAGGCAATCTTCCCATCTAATGGGCTATACACACAATCAACTGAGAAACCAATGTTTAACAAATAACAACCAAACTCAACAAACTAAGAAAAACATGCATCAGCCGCTGCTGACAAAACTTGGTGTCGACCGACACTCCCTCAGTGTCGATCAACACTCTGCCTTGGTGTCGACCGACACCGACTCTGAAACACATCAATACGAAACCAAATGACGAAGAACCGCTTCCCAAATCCTCCAAATCGTCCGCAATTCACCCAAAAATCCTGGAAACTCAAGGAAACCAACAACAAGCCACACACACACAAGAATACACCACAAAACACAACAAAACAAGCAAAACAAAGGATTCTCAGACTTAAATAAGCCATGGTCATGCACCCACCTCTTTTGCAGGAAGTTTCTGACCCTAACTGACGAATCCAACACCTTGGAAGGCTTCTCCTTTGTTTCTAGCACTAGATCTCCGCTCCACAGGAACCGATCTCACCAAACAAGCCTTAAATCCCCAAAATCTCCCAAGAACACACTCACTTCTCTCTTTTCTCTCTAACTTTTCTCCGTAGCAGCTAAAAGTGTTAATCCCCGAAACCCTCAGGTCGATTTCACACTTATATACCTCGGTTTGGGATCCCACTTAAACCAAACCGTGCCAAAACGACGATTTAAAACAATTTTGTCGAACCAGAAATTGTTGGTGTTGACCGACACCACCCTTGGTGTTGATCGACACCCATCCCAAAAACCCACTAATTGGTTCGCGGATGTTACAATTCTCCCCCTCTAACAAAATATTCGTCCTCGAATCTGCAAAACACTGCCACTCGACCGCAAAACTCATTCAACCACTGTCGCAACAGTTCGCACCACCCAACCATCCGGTCTGCCGCAACCAGGACACAACTGGACCAAACCACCCCGACCTCACTGGTCATTCCATCCCGACCCCACTGGTCAACACCATCCTGACCCCACCAGTCAATACCATTCCGACCCCCACCGGTCCACACCATCCCGACCCTACTGGTCTGCACAATCCCGACCCTACTGGTCTGCACAATCCCGACCCTACTAGTCCCCACAATCCTGACCCCAGTGGTCCACACAATCCTGAACCCACCAGTCAAACAAAGTCCTGACCCAACTGGTCCACACAATCCTGACCCCACCGGTCAACAAGGTCCTGACCCCACTGGTCAACACAATTCTGACCCTACTGGTCAAACAAAGTCTTGACCCCACTGGTCAACACTAAACCCAGGATTAAACTACCATCAACCGCGACATCTACATTCAATCACTATGCTTATTCAAACGTCCTAGACATTATTCGCTCCCAACTCATCCACTCTCAGGTTAAAACCTTTGAGTTATACCGATCTCACTCTCAGACCACCATCCTTGAGCGATACCGTCTCACTCTTGGGTCGTCACCCTCAAGATCTCGGTACCAGGGGAACCACCATCCCCTCCGGTGAACCACCATCTCCCAGGAGAACCACCATCTCCTCTGCCGCTCTCAGGGCCTACCACCCCTCAAGCTATCGGTATACAGGGAACCACCATCCCCTCAGATGAACCATAATCTCCTTATGAGTTGTTCATGACCCACCGTCCCTAGAGCAAACAAGTCTTGACATCTCCAACCACTTTCCAACTTTACATCACAATGTCATACTAACCACCATATACTCCTTCCCAAATGCTACCATGACCACCAGCAGATCACCCAGGAACACCCTACCCTCAAGGTATTTTCCGTACACTTTCCAAAAATAGCAAGCTCTAACTCACAAGTCAACTTTCCATTTTTAGAAACTTTCTATTTATGGAAACTTTCCATTTATAAAAGTCCCGAGCTATTTCCTTTTTCTACATGACACACGAGTCAAAAATTCCATAAAAGAAACTCATCTTAATAAACCTCAAAGTGCAACAATCGTTCGTAACCCAAAAATAATAAAGAAAACAAAGCAACTAACAAAAATAATAAAGAACACAAGCTTCGGATATGCTACTCGATCCTCCCGTCGCCATAGTCGTGTAAACTCACAGTGCTCCTTCTGTATGCGCTCCCGGCTGTACCCCTGGTTGAGCTACCGCCACCACCAACGGCTGCAACTTAGGACAGCGAGGCTTTACATGCCCCACCTCTCCACAGTGAAAGCACACTCCAAGATCCCCCTGCGGTCCATCTCTCTTGGGACAGTTTGCGAGCTTGTGATCCTTGTTCCCGCATCCAAAGCATCCTAGACCACCTTGGCTCACCTCCGAAGTACTCTCCTCTTTTTACCTTGCTTCGGTTGAGTCTCACTCGTCTGAACCGCTGGAGTGACCGTCACACCTGTGTCCGGATGTCCTCCTCAATCTCAGCTGCGGTCTCAACCAAATCCGCTCTTGTAGCATAACTTCGTCCTCTACAATGAACCCGCAAGTCATCACGAAGTGCCCTCATAAACCTCCTGATCTGAGCCACCTCAGACTCCATCGCCCGACCCCCATACATCAGAAGTCGACTAAACTCCAAGTCCAGCTCCCGCACTGACCGAGTCCCCTGAGATAATTGTAGGAACTTCACCTCCAAACGGTCTAGTGCCTCTCTAGGAAAAGACTTGCGTTTGAACTCCTCGACGAAGTCAGCCCAAGACATTTCCATCTGCAGTCTCCTAGCAGCCACTGATCTCCACCACAAATGAGCGTCACCAATCAGATTGTGGACCCCTATGTCCACCCAAAACTCCTCATGACATCTAAGAGATTGGATGTTACGTTCCACTCTCGTCCTCCACACATCTATAACAGTAGGATCAGTACCACCCAAAAACCGCTCAGTACTGATGTAGTTCATCACCCTCAGCATACTTACATAACGAGAATGAACTCCTACATCCGCAGCCACTGGCTGCTGCTCCTCCGCCGCCACTGGCGGTACTACCTGAGCCTAAGCCGGTACCTCTCCCGGTATCCACTCCAACAGCTGTGTCAACAAGCTCACCAGGTCAACGCCTCCTCCAGGGGTTCCACCTGCTGGGACTCTCGCACCTGAAACCCTAGCATCGCCGATTCTATCAGCGCCTACGGTCCTCTCAGTACCCCCGACAACACTCATGGACCCCACATGGAAGCCCTGCGACTCGCCGACACCCTCAACTGTCACACTCTACTCAACATACTCACTAACTGCAGGGACTCTGCCCCTACCACGGACACGACCACATCCGCGTCCTCGACCAGCAACAGCACTCCCTCTAACCATCTGCACTACCAAAACAAAAGGCTAAGTACACAATTTAAAACCACACACAAAGCACACATCTTACCGTGGAATCTCATTGAAGGCCCGAAGAGGATGATACTAGGACTCCATACCACAAACAAATTGACTAAGTACTCATAATCAATTTCATCACACAACATCATGCATCCAGGAACAGAAAAATAATTGAACCAATTAAATTCCCATAAAACCACTCTAACACCAATCCACTTAACCGCCCTAGAACCGTAAGGGCTCTGATACCAAACTGAAACAACCCGACCCGTTTTTTTTAATAATAGTAATAATATATATATATATATATATATATATATAATTAAGCATCTCATACTACTTAATTAGACCAACCAAAACACCATACATCAT
The DNA here is from genome assembly GCF_030686135.1 of Camelina sativa. Classification (NCBI taxonomy): domain Eukaryota; kingdom Viridiplantae; phylum Streptophyta; class Magnoliopsida; order Brassicales; family Brassicaceae; genus Camelina; species Camelina sativa. Next base: position 24,616,287 of record NC_141890.1, on the reverse strand, counting down.
TAAACCAACAACAACCAATATGCACAACGGAAACATACCAACAATACAAAACCAATATATCCTTGATACAATAACATTACTAACCATTCTCTCCAAGGTTCCAACATAAACAATATAACAAAGACCATCCACACATAAACAAGATCCTAGATCATCCTTTTCCTCATCGCCATGATTCCGCGTTACAAACTTGCACACCACAAACAACAATTGAGATGCGTAAGAATTATCACAAATACTTAGTGAGGCAATCCTCCCATCTATTAAGCTATACACACAAGCAACTGAGAAACCAATGTTTAACAAATAACAACCAAACTCAACAAACCAGGAAAAACAAGCATCAACCGCTGCTAACAAAACTTGGTGTCGATCGACACCGACTCTGCAACACATCTGCACGAAATCAAAAGTCGAAGAACCGCTTCCCAAATTCTCCAAATCGTCCGGAGTTCACCCAAAACTCCTGGAAACTCAAGGGAACCAACAACCAACCACACATACAAGAATAGACCACAAAACACAACAAAACAAGCAAAACAAAGGATTCTCAGACTTAGATAAGCCATGATCATGCATCCACCTCTTTTGCAGGAAGTTTCTGACCCTAACTGACGAATCCAACACCTTGGAAGGCTTCTTCTTCGTTCCTAGCCCTAGATCTCCGCTCCACAGGAACAGTCTCACCAAACAAGCCTTGAATCCCCAAAATCTCCCAAAAACACACTCTCTTCTCCCTTGTCTCTCTAACTTTTCTCTGTAGCGGCAAAAAGTGTTAATCCCCGAAACCCTCAGGTCGATTTCACATTTATATACCTCGGTTTGGGATCCCACTTAAACCAAACCGTGCCAAAACGACGATTTAAAACAATTTAGTCGAACCAGAAATTGTTGGTGTCGATCGACACCCATCCCAAAAACCCACTAATTGGTTCACGGATGTTACAATTCCTTTACAGTTTAACTTTTTTATCCAAAGCAAAGTTCTTTTAATTCATTGATTTCTGAGATGATGATGTATTTCGTGATGGTGTTGGTCGAGAGAAGCCTCTTTAAAGTAAATATCCCGATAAAATATAGATACTTAGACCACCGTTAGAAAATATAGATACTTAGACCACCTCTAACGGTGGTCTCTCACACCATCTCTTACCATTAATAAAAAAATAAGTGTGAGGGAGAGAGACTTCTCTGGTTTAAAGGGTTTGAGGTATTTTTCCAAAAAAACATGAGAACGATTCTTATATATGTTTTCTTTGTGATTGGTCTGTTGAATTGATTTTTGATTAAATATTATTATAGTTTATGATTTTACTTAAGGTTGCATTCACGCTTAGTATGAGAGACCTAAATCGAGAGATTAATAATGATGATGCTCTTCAGAAAGAGATATGTATCACCATGTGAAAGTTTTTTAAGAGTGACAATCGATTTTTTTTCTTTTCTATATTATTAGAAGCTATTAAGGGCATCTCCAACCATAGTTTTCTAACATGAATTTCTTATTATTGGGATCATACAAATTTTGTTATTTAATTTGAATTTCTTAAATAGTTTAAAATCTCCTTCCAAAATTTCTAAAACCTCTTATTTAAAAAACTTTTAAAACCAATTTTTACTATTTAAGAAACTTACACAATTGTTTATTAATAGTTTTTTGTCTCTCTAAAATAAGATATTTATGTTAAGAAACCTCCGATGGAGGTGACCTAATGCATATATGTATAGTCTATGAGGTTTACGAATGTTTGGAATTGAGTGTTTCACTTATTGATTATATTATTCGTATATCTTTCCTTTTTTGTTTTAATAATGTATTATTATATTCATTATAGTATCAGCATAATATAATCCAATTTATGACTGGGCAAAATACCTAAACCCGATAACCCGACTCGTATCCAAAATTTTAAAATATTTGAATGGATTTAGGACCTATTAAAATCATATACCCGAGTCTGATCGGATACCCAAACTAATCCAAACATATATAAATTATTACCTTTAAACTCGTCATTAGTGGGATTTAAACTTGTCACCTAAAGTATTTAATGGATGCATTGTAATGGATGTATTTTTTACTCTCATCAATTTATTATGGTTACATGTTTGTCCAAACCGGATTGATCACCCCCACCCCCACTAATTGATGGCATCAATGAAGGCTTAATTCCGTCGAGATAGTTACAAAACACTAACTTGAGAAGACGTGATGAATTCTGTGAAGATTAATAGATTGAATAGCCATTATCTCGAAGGGTGTGTTCGAAAGATCGGAAGGGACTAATTAAGTAAATGGTTAGAGTCAATCGACTCATTGTTAATTGATTTTGAGTTGAAAACCGGTAGTAAAACTCTAACTAGAGTTTTTCTAAAACATCTAACTTCTCTTTTTTTTTTTTTTTTTTTTTGCGGAAACTCATGTAGCAAATTAATGCATAATCCATATGAAAAATCCTACTCTCATGGTATGGGGGAAGCCCTAAAATTACTAATAATATATTAAAAAAAAAAAGAGAAGTTACTAATAATCTCCTCATGAGTAAACAAGTCCTAACGTATATAAGCATCTCCCGACCGAAACTACCTCATGTGGTTTGCGTAAAACATTGCAATGTCCTACCAACCACCGTATTCCCTAACCGGAATATCACTGAAACAATTTTCTTTTCAGGGGTTACTTATGAATAAATGGATGATGCGATCAAACAAACAGACATAAGTATGGATGATCAGAATGTATGCAGGGTGTTTCAATACCCTTATGTAGTTGTAGCATAAAGGATGTCAATCCATATAGTGTGTTGCATGCAATCAAGATGTAAACAGTGACTCAAGTTAAGCCAAATATGAAAGTGGTTTTGATAATAACAATCCTAATGACAGAAATGTAAATGCATAAAGTAAAATAATGCTGAATGTAAATTAAACAAGAGCAAGAACTAAACAAATGCAATGAAACAAAACTATAAAGATGCAGAAAGTAAACTAAATGAGACAGAAAGTAAACAGAAAGTAAATAAAAGAACTCGAAGATGCTCGATCAAGCACTCGACCGTGTGTTTGGTCGAGTGGTCTGGTCGAGTTGAGCAATACGAGTAAAAGATGCAATCTTGACAACTTAAAACAGAACATAATGCAATTAAACAAGATATGATGCGGTAATAAACAATCAGATAACAAAGTAGGCTTTGAGAGATGGATTCATGGGCTGGTGTTCAAGTTGTGGCTATCTAAACTGGTTAACAAACCTCAATCAAACATGAGATATCTCTAGACAATGATCTTAAGTAACATCCTAACCAAACCATCATTGGTGAAACCATACTAAACAGGCATTAAGGACCATACCATTACTTGTCAAAAATCACCTTATGCAACCAATCTCTTGGGATAAGCATGATAATCTCCAGTATTAGCTTTATCTAACAACCTAAACATTGGTATGATGCAAGGAAGCTTAAGATCTATTCTTACCCTCTCAGATATAAGAACCACTTAGAGCACATCTAACCCATAAGAGATATATTATCAAACAAGCTTAACCAATCTAAACAACCACAACCCTAAACCAGCCTAATCCATCTCCAGAATCCTAACTCACTACTAAGATGAACAAAACATGATGATGATGAACATAAACCCATAAAATGATAAAACTAGCATGATAAGATATATGAGATGATGAACTACAACTTTATATAAAGAAACTAACTCAGATTATCAATACCCAGAAAGTTATGGGACTTACAAGGTATGAAAATCTGGAGAAAAGTAATAACAAAAGTAGTAAAATGATGCAAAAGCTAAAAACCCAAAAGGGGTAAAGACTAGGTTTTTTTGGTGGCTACATATATTTTTCTGACCTAAAAATGACTTGTCATGGCATGTGGGCGTCCATGGGGTACATTAGATATATATAGGACAAGGGGGAAGCCCTAAAATAGCTAGCTTACAAAATAGAGAGGCGGCTCTATGTGCTCGACCACAAGCATCGAGTGGTCATGGTCGAGTGGTCCATTCCTCTGTTTCCCACTGGTTGAGTCCCTGAGTAGCACACGGTCGAGTTCCTGAATAGTACACGGTCGAGTGTCTCCGAGCGTGATGGTCGAGTGGTCTCCAAACTTTGGTTTCCAGCTTGTTTCAGTTCCTATTTGCTTCACTGGTTGCACTCCACTCCTCTCAAGCTCCATTTCCATGCTCCGTGAGTCCAAATCACTGGTTTAAACAAGAAACAATGCAAATGCAATGCAAATCCTACTCTAATGCACAAACAGACCTTAAACTACAAAAAAGTAACAAAAAAAAGCTAATAAAACATGTAAAAGATGTGAATAAACTATGGTTAAACAAAGTAAAATATATACATATCAACTCCCCCAAACTTCGTCTTTGCTTTCCCTCAAACAAACAAGACATAAGCAGGTGGAGAGGTTTGAAAGTGGGATCTCAGAACCTTAAACATGTTAATAGACTAGCTAGAATCAATGTCCAAGTTACTAGTACTAAGATGCAAGGTGAATGAGCTATACTTAAAGATTTTAGACAAGCCTTTCACAACCTTAACTGATTCAAGCTTTAGACTTCCACATGCATTCAAATTAGTCATTTCCTTTAACATTCATTAAGCAAGAACATGAATCAGATTATGCAATGGTCAAACTCATTTGGCTTGGTAATAAGGGTTTAGAGACAAAAATGGTCTCTCTTTTGAGTGGGGCTTATCAAATACAAGGGTTCTCTCACAAAAAGTGGATTGAGCTTTAGAAGAAGGCTAAAGGTAAAAACACTTAGACACATACAAGAACAGAACCTTGTCTACCCAAAGGCACCCAAAGTGTTTGTTCCTAACATTCTAACCCCATAATGTCCTAGTTCTACCCTTTAACTTTATCTTTTCTCTTTTGCCTTTTTTCTCTTTTGTTTTTCAGTTTTAGGAGAGATGTCTTACTTGATCTTTCTAGTGGAATATGAGTTTCTTTCTTAACTGCTAAGGCTCTTTTTCTTACTTGTTTCCCAAATCATAAAGCTTTTTACTAGACTCTTCTTTTCTTTCTTTCTTTTCTTTGACCAGAACCTTAATTAAAACTTTTACAATACCCCATCCTTTCACTTAGAGCTTGAATTTACTGAAAAACACTTCCCTCCTAAGGACTTTACCCTTTTCTTTTTCTTTTCCCTCTTTTCTTTTGTTTTTCAAACACACCAAGTCCCAAACCCAGAATTTAAAACCTAGTCCTATCTAGTTTGAAAAATACAAAATAGAACTACATAAGGCTTTATTCTTGTCAGTTTAAACCTAACACTTTCTACTAAGCTCAATCCCAAAATAGGCCTCACAACTCAAGAATAAACATGGCTTGAAAGAAAGGTTGGTTAAGAGTAGGGGAAACTGATTCAATGATGAAATCATCTACTTGGATCAACAAGAGTGATAAAAAAGGGAAAGATGATCCAAATATGTATAAAGTATCCATGAGTTTAAAACAATGCATAAACTGATAATTAAAAGTCAATATTAAGTTCTTATAAGTAGGAAATGACTTCAAATCACAACATGCTTCAATTTAGTCCATAATGCAATATAGGAATTCTAGATTTGGTTCAATCTTATGTTTCTAACCACTCAACTAGCATCTAAATACTATTAACTTGGGCATTGATCCTAGTTTAGTGAATTTAAACAAGTTAACAAGGCTAAACTCATCATTGATCCCTAATGCAGATTATGAAACAATCCTATATGAAACATGCTAACAAGATCCTAATATGCAATGCATACTACATGAACACTCTGTTTTTTAAAGATTTTTCTGAAAATTTTTCAAATTTTTAGGGTTTTTCTATGCCATAAATGAAATGCAAGAACTAATACGATTATGCTAAAAATTTGAAATAAGAAAATAGAGAACAATGTTAAATGCTTGTCTTAAACCCTCCCCAAACTTAAATTACACAGTTCCTTGTGTAATAAAAATTTGAAAGAGAATTCAAGAATTTAAAACAAACAAAATATGCAATTAAATGGTATAAACAATGGATAAGGTGATGGTGGTACCTCATTGGTTGTGGAAGAAGTCATCAACAGCCTCACTCATGCTGCCATATGTGTAGTTTGAGCCTGAGGCTTGAATTTGGCTTGTTGATGGAGAAGGGAGGAACTCGACTATAGCTCCGGACATGCACTCGGTCGAGTGGACATGCACTCGGTCGAGTGGGTTGTGTTGGGTTGAATGGTTGTCCTGCACTCGATCAGGTACTCGAACATTTACTCGACCGAGTGCGTGGTCGAGCAGCTGGTCGAGCATGCATCCGAACCTTCCTCTTTTTATCTGTTTGATCTCCCCTTCCTTCCTGGCCACAAAAAACACTAAAACCAAACCAAAATTCTTTAAATTTAGACTAATATTCACAAGGATACCTTAGGGACTTCCTTGCTAGTGAGCTTGTTTATAGTCACTTAGCTTGACTTTCTCAAACTTCTCAAGCTTGAGGAGCTTCTTTGAGAAACATTGTAAACTTCTCATGTTTCTCTTCCTCTGCCCAGTATTTCTTGACTCTCTGCCCATTGACTGTGAATTCACTACCATCCTTGTTGAGAAGTGTTACTGCTCCAAATGGTAAAACCTCTTTCACTTCAAAAGGACCTCCCCATCTGCTCTTTAACTTTCCTGGGAACAACTTAAGCCTTGAGTTGAAGAGCAAAGCTTGATCTCCAGAAAAGCTTGAAGAGCAAAGCTTGAAGAGCAAAGCTTTGATCTTTTACATGCAAATCCTACTCTAATGCACAAACAGACCTTAAACTACAAGAAAGTAACAAAACAAGCTAATAAAACATGTAAAAGATGTGAATAAACTATGGTGAAACAAGGTAAAATATATACATATCAATCACCACCACCATGATCACTCTTCCGGCCAACTCTAAAACATCTCAACCATCCAGGTGTTTAGACACACCCTTTCCAAAAATAGACAAGTTCTAACTATTCATAGAACTTTCTATTTGTTTGCAACCGCACTTTCCATAAATAGGTAAGCTTTAACTATTCATAAAACTTCCCATTTTTATAACCCGCATATTCTCTTAGCACCGTGACATAACCAATCAAAAAAAAAATCCTTGAGAACTAATCATCTCATCTTTGACCACTGTTCAGGTTATCCATTAAACATTCCCCCATTCCGGCATTTCACATCCCCATTCCAAAAATAGCCAAGTCCCAACTATTCATAGAACTTTTCATTTTTAGAACTTCCTATTTATGGGAACTTTCCTTTTCTGGAACTTCCTATTTATGGAAACTTGCCTTTTCAAGAAACGCATAAACATTCAACCATTACGCATCAAAATTTCATAAGAACTAGTCATCTTATTAAATTCTCAAATGCAACAAACGCTTACACTCCAAACAAAAGAAAAAGCTTAACAAAACCAATCAAACAGAAAGAATCTAAACTCCGGGATTGGTGCGCGACCCTTCCTTCGGCTGCACCCCTACCACGGTCAACTGCTGCAACCTCGGACACTGAGACTTGATATGTCCTACCTCCTTGCAGTAAAAGCACATCTGAATGTTTCCTTGTGTCCCGCTCCTCTTTGGACAGCTTGCCAACCTGTGATTCATGCTTCTGCACCCGTAGCATCCCTGACCACCTTGGTTTGTCACCGCCGTCTCCTCCCTCTTCCTCTTATGCCTTTGCTCCAACTTGCTACTCTTGCTAGGAATGCTCGGTTCCATTGTCTCCCCTATCTGAATGGTAGGTCTAACCACCACAACCTGCTCCCTCAAGTCATCCTCTATCCCGGCTGCCATCTCCACTAGCTCCGCTCTCGTAGCATAGCTCCTCACCCTGCACCGAGTCCTCAAGTCATCCCGCAAAGCCAACAAAAACCTCCGCACCTGAGCCAGCTCTGGCTCCAAAGCCCGGCCTGCATACACCACAAGTTGACTGAACTCCGCGTCTAGCTGCCGTACAGTACGGTTACCCCGAAGAGGATGATACTAGGACTCCATACCACATGCAAATTGACTAACTACTCATAAGCAATTCCATCACACAACATCATGCATCAACCATTAGGAAAATAATTCCATTAATTAAATTCCTAAACCGCTCTAAACCATCCACTTAACCATCCTAGAACCGTAAGGGCTTTGATACCAAATTGAAACAACCCGACCCGTTTTTTTTTTAATAGTAATATATATATATATATATATATATAATTAAGCATCCTATACTACTTAATTAAACCAACCAAAACACAATACATCAATAAACCAGCAACAACCAATATGCACATTAGAAACATATCAACAATACAAAACCAGTATATCCTCAATACAATAACATTCCTAACCATTCTATCCAAGGTTCAAACATAAACAATGTAACAAAGACCATCAACACACAAACGAGACCCTAGATCATCCTCCTCCTCATCGCCAAGATTCCACGTCACATACCTGCCCACCACAAACAACAATTGAGATGCGTAAGTATTATCACAAATACTTATTGAGGCAATCCTCCCATCTACTGGGCTATACATACAAGTAACTGAGAAACCAATGTTTAACAAATAATAACCAAACCCGACAAACTAGAAAAAGCAATCATCAGCCGCTGTTGACAAAACTTGGTGTCGACCGACATTCCCTTAGTGTCGATCAACACCATCCCTTGGTGTCGACCGACACCTACTTGGTGTCGATCGACACCGACTCTGCAACACATTCTGCACGAAGCCGAAAGTCAAAGAACCGCTTCCTAAATCCTCCAAATCGTCCGGAACTCACCCAAAACTCCTGGAAGCTCAAGGAAACCAACAACCAACCACACAAACACAAGGATACGCCACAAAACACAACAAATCAAGCAAAACAAAGGATTCTCAGACTTAGATAAGCCATGGTCATGCACTCACCTTTTTTGTTTGCAGAAAGTTCTGACCCAATAATGACGAATCCAATCCTTAGAGGCCTTCTCCTTTGTTCCTAACACAAGATCTTCACTCCATAGCAACATATCTCTCAATCCAAGCCAAGAATCCTCCAAAAAGCCTCCAAACTCTCAAGAACACTTTTCTCCCTCTAACTCTCTCTAAATGGCGACAAAACACTTCCCCAAAACCCTTTTCGTCGACCTCCTCCTTAAATACATCGGTTAGGAACTTCAAGTGAACCAACCCGAGCCAAAACGACAATTCAAAACAACCCGATCGAACCAAAATTGATGGTGTCGATCGACACCCACTTCCGAAATCCACAATTTGGTTTGCGGACACCCACTTCAAACCAACATATAATCTCTTTTTTTTTAACTCAAACCAATATATAACTTAGTTTAGTTATAAATCTAAACTCTAATTCTCATTTGTCAACCCAAATCGATATGTAGTAATCTATTTTAATTATAAAATCTAAACTTTAATTTCATTTGTCAACTCAAACCGACATATACTTGGTTAGTTATAAAATCTAAACCCTAAGCCTCCCATTTAATTTATAAACCCAAACCTAAACCATAATTTCTTTTTTCTTTTTAATCCAAACTCACATATCGTATCATTTAATTGTAAAATATAAACTCTATTTATAAACCTAAACCAATATATAATTAGGTAATTCAAAATTTAATAATATATAATTAGTTTTCTTAAAAATATAAAAAATATTAAACTTTTTTTTCATTTATTAAGTGGCATAGTCTAATTGGTTGAAAAAGGAAAATGGTGAACAAAAGAGTTCACCCAAGTACTTTCCTAAAGGGACCTAACTTTGAGAAACGACAATGGCAATGTCCGCTCTTCAAGAGGATTTGTTGGAGGCGAGATACTCTCTAGAGTTCCTGTAAAATCTATAAAAGCAGTAAGATACTAAGATGTGCTTGTTTTTATTTAAGACTTTTATTTCTTTCGTTTCTTTAAAGCTATTGATTGTAAAACGAGATTAATCTCAATAGTCAATCCCTTATTCTGACTTGTTCGTTTAATCTGGTGAGCTGAATTAGTTAGCATTTGTACACTGCAACATGTTGGCATCAGAGCCAGGGCAATGCCCCTTTCATCATATGACAATACAATGCCTGATCTATGTCCCTTTCATCATATGACAATACAATGCCTGATCTATGTCCCTTTCATCATATGACAATACAATGCCTAATCTATGTGTTAAGTATTTTCATTTTGTAATATTCAATTATTATTTTGTATGTCTCACGCCACCGTTATCAGATAACTCAACATGGCCTCTGCTTTCTTGACTTATCCTTTTATATTCCCGATGGATAGTGAAACTGATCAGGGGCGGATCTAGTAAAAAAGGGACACTTTAAATATTCAATCCATTGTTTGGCCCTTCCAACAGCGCAGGGTTAATGTTGGTTTGGGTCAAAATTAGTTATTTTATGTTAACAATAAGATAACGTTATTTACTTTATATGAAATTTTCAGCTTCAGTTATCATCATCAAAATCATTGATAGAAGCTGTCAGTGATATGAAATCGGTAGTCCTTGTCTTTTCATTTAAGTGTCGCTGAAGATTGAATATAATAACCAAGTGTCAATAGTTAATCTGATAAAAACTTTCAGACAAAATCTAGAAATTGCCGAATGACACTTGAAAAAAATTATATAAATTTATCTGGTCTTTGGCATGAAGGTATGGGTTAGCTAAGAGACAGGCCGTCAGTACGGTTCCGAGATCCAACAAGTTAAGCCCATGAAGAGAAGCCTTACCAACGGTCACAAACTCTCTATATCCTTTCTCTTGGAGCCATTTGCGAGTTGATACAAGTGGGAACTAAAGTCAACTAAATATCATATATTTATGTTAAAGAGATGTCACTTTCCCATAAATAATTGTGCATAGAATCTTGTATAGGATATTCTCTTTGAATATTGTATCCATGAAATAAATGAAGTAAGAAAAGAGATTATCTCTTTCTCCATTTAACTCTACAATTCACTCTTCCTACTCTGTTTTTATTGTACTCTGTTTTTACTCTATTTACTCTATGTTCGGTTCTACACTACCTCACAATCTCTCCTTACTCTACTAGTTACCTTTGTCTATCATAAATCTTACATGGTATCAGAGCAGAACGCTCTTTCTCTTAAGATCTCACACCCACCAAACACTTACGCTTAAAACTCTCTCATCTATTCAGCTAAAAATACTCTCTTTCTCTTTATCCGTTGGGCAATAAACTTAACCAACAGTCAGTTTATCATGGATAACACCAAAACTTTGATTTTTTCAGTTACTCTCAAAGGAGAGAACTACTTATTGTGGGCAAGAATCACAAAAACAGCACTATGTGGCCAAGGGCTTTAGTCCCATATCACTACAAGTTAAGCTCCAAAGGATAAAAAAACTGAAGACAGAAGGGATCTTGTTGCTAGTGGAGAAGACAAGTGGTTTCAAGAAGACAAGTGGTTTCAGTTACTCTCAAAGGAGAGAACTACTTATTGTGGGCAAGAATCACAAAAACAGCACTATGTGGCCAAGGGCTTTAGTCCCATATCACTACAAGTTAAGCTCCAAAGGATAAAAAAACTGAAGACAGAAGGGATCTTGTTGCTAGTGGAGAAGACAAGTGGTTTCAAGAAGACCAAGGAGTTCTAGCCATCTGAAACAAGAACTTTTTCAAGTAACTAATTATGAATGAATGTATGCAAACATGCAATCAGAGACATAAGCAGAGATGATCAGAATGTATGCAAGGTGTTTCAATACCCTTATGATGTTGTAGCATAAAGGATGCCAGTCCATAAAGAGTGTGATATGTAAGCAGTCAAGATGTGATCAATGCATTCAAGTCAAGCAAGATATGATTATGATTTGTTTCTAACAACCTAATGACATAAATGAAATGCAGAAGATTAAAGCAACTTAAGATAGTACTAATGCAGAAATTAAGCTACTAAACAAATGCAATAAACTATGATAAGCAAGAGAAAACTACTAACAAATGCAATTAAGAGCAAACTGGAAGAAGCAGAACATAAATAAGGAAGTAAACTAGCGCTCGAGTATGCACTCGGTCGAGTGCATGGTCGAGTGGTGCATAACAGAAGAACAGAAGCAAAACAAAGAACATAGATGCAAGATAAACGATGACAAATGATTAAATATGAAAAGAGTAACAAACAATGAGCAAATAGATCCTAGAGATGGGGTTAATTGGTTGGTATCAAGCTAAGCTTACCCATATTGTTTAACAAACTTCACAAAAGCTATCCCTAGACAATGATCTCAGAAACTTGCTAATCCACTCTCATGGCAATAACAATCAAGTCTAAATACTCCTAGACCTAGTTCTCACTAGCTAAGACATAAATAAACAGGCATTAAGATCCAGATTCATTATTTGTCAAAAACCACCCTAGACAACTAATCTCTTAGGCTAGGCATAGTAATCTCCAGTATTAGCATGATCAAGCATCCTGAACATTGGTATGATGCAAGGAAACCTAAGATCTATCCTTAACTTCTCTAAACAAAGATAGCATAGAACACAACTAACCCATAAAGGATCTATAAACAATCAATCTTAAATAATATAGATAAACATAGCTCTTTACCAACCTATCCCATCTCTAAGATCCTAAGCCACTAATCAGATCTAAAAATCATAATGAAGAACACAAACCCAAAAATTGCTAAAACAGACATGATCAGAAAGATAAGAGAGAGAGATGAACAATATTGAACAAAAAAGTGAAAGCAAATACTCAATAGATTTAAAGTTATGAAGGTTACAAATCTATGAAAATCCTAGAAAAGATAAGAGATGATGCAATAAAGTAAAATCAGCTAAAAATGGCAAAAACTAGGTTATGAGGTGTCTCCAGGGTCTCTAGGGTCTGACTTTTTTTCGGCTACAAGTGCCAGTACACATATATATAGTAAAGAGAGAGAGAAGCTCTAGTTAGCTAGAGGACAAAACAGAGAGTCGGCTGCAAGTGCTCGACCATGTGCTCGGTCGAGTGCATGGTCGAGTGGTGGGTCCGTTAAGTAACTCCAGTCTTCGATCTGGAATGATATTGGTTCAGTAAAACAGGAACAACTCTTGAACGACATCTCCGATTGACTTACGACCACCGGCATTAGAAAGATAACTTGCTTTGCTACAACTTTTATGAAGAAGGCTGAAACTGAATCGCAAAGGAAGATCTTCATTCGAATCAAACTTTGAGGAGCCCGTTATGAATCCGACCGTGTACTCGACCGTGTGCCTAGCTTTACTTTAAACTTGTTATCAGTCAAAAGAGCTACTACTGATTTAAACTGTTATGCAATCTTTGGTCCTAACAATGTACACTTTCCGAATATTGACACAAGTAGAGTGTTTGGACAAGGATTCACAAAAGATGACCTCTATGTGCTTGAGAATTCGAACCTATCTCCATCTTTATCTTCTTGTTTTAGTTCAATTGTAGTTAAATCTAATAGTACTATTTGGCATGCTAGACTAGGACAGCCTCATTTTCGTGCTCTAGAGCTTATGTTACCAAACATGTCTTTTAAAAATGATCAGTGTGAAGCTTGTATTCTTTGTAAACATTGCAAGTCTGTTTTCACTAAGTCTATGACAATTAATGAAAATTGCTTTGAATTGGTTCATTCAGATGTTTGGACATCTCCTTGTTTATCTAGAGAAAATCAAAAATACTTTGTCACTTTTATTGATGAGAAGTCTAAATATATTTGGTTAACATTACTTCCTTCTAAAGATAGAGTTCTTAAGGCATTCACTAATTTTCAAAATTATGTGACTAACCACTATAATGCCAAGATTAAAATTTTGAGATCAGATAATGGTGGGGAGTACACAAGTCATGCATTCAAACAACATCTAGCCAATCATGGAATTATTCATCAAACAAGTTGTCCCTACACACCACAACAAAATGGTGTAGCTGAAAGAAAAAATAGATATCTCATGGAAGTTGCAAGGTCTATGATATTTCACACCAATATCCCAAAACGTTTTTGGGGAGATGTTGTACTGGCTGCATGCTATCTTATCAACAGAACCCCTACTAAAATTCTTCAAGACATCTCGCCATTTGAGGTATTAAACAAAGAAAAACCAATTTTTGATCACTTACGAGTTTTTGGTTATGTGTGTTATGTCTTGAGACCAGGTGAACAACGAGACAAACTGGATGCCAAGAGCACCCAAAAGTATGTTTATCGGCTACTATACAACTCAAAAAGGATATAAGTGATATGACCCTGAAATGAAGCAAGTTCTTGTCTCACCAAATGTTAAGTTTGTGGAATCAAAGGGATACTATGATGAGAAGAATTGGAACAACATCAAGGATCTAGCCACATCTTCATCCGATCGTGCCAACAACCTCCGTATTATTCTTGAGAAGCTTGGTGTTGAGACTACTAGCGAAAGACCAAGTCCACTAGAGCCGACACCACCTGAAACACCTAACCAAGACTACGACAACACTCACCAAACACCTATGGCAGATAACAATCTACAAATCGAAAACACACCACAAATACCAATCGATGATGACGATGGTTTAAATTTGGTTCATGGTGATGAAGACTCCGGTGAAGCTAAAGATGAAGTCTACATGAGACCTCCACCAGGTTTAAAAGACACCATTGGCGCAGGAAAAGTATTCAAACTCAACAAGGCTATCTATGGTTTAAAAAAGTCACCCAGAGCTAGGTATCACAAGCTAAGCACCACCTTGATTTAAAGAGGATTTAGGCAATCAGAAGCCGACCACACTCTCTTCACATTGCCAAGTAACAAAGGTATTGTAGTCATTCTCGTGTATGTTGATGATATCATCATATCCGGGAATGACAAGGTAGGGATCCAAGATACTAAATCCTTCCTCAAATCAGTTTTTGACATCAAAGATCTTGGAGAGTTAAAATACTTTCTTGGGATAGAAGTATATAGGTCTAAGAAGGATTCTTCTTATCACAAAGAAAATATGCACTTGATCTTTTAAGTGAAGCAGGAAAACTTGGATCAAAAGCAGTCTCGACACCACTGGAAGAGGACTACAAAACAAGTCGAAAGGGGGAACTTGATGATGCCCCATTTGAAGATGTCACACGATATCGTCGTTTAGTAGGTAAGCTTATATAGCTCACTATTACACGGCCTGACATTTGATTTGCAGTGAATCAGGCAAGCCAACATATGAACGAACCAACAATGCGCCAGTAGAACATGGTGAAACGGATTCTTAAATACATCAAGGGATCACCGGGACAAGGAATTTGGATGGGACGCAATGAGAGCACTGAAATTTTTTGATATTGTGATGCTGACTACGCTGGAGATCGTGAAGACCGTTGCTGCACAACTGGTTATTGTACATTTCTTGGAGGAAACCTCGTCACATGGAAAAGCAAGAAACAGAAGGTGATATCCCTATCAAGCGCAAGCTGAGTATCGGGCCATGAGAAAACTCACTACCGAACTGATGTGGCTTAAATCTCTTCTCAAAGACCATGGTGTTGAGTCATCAAAGCCAATAACAATGCATTGTGATAATCAAGCTGCCATTCATATTGCCTCTAACTTGGTGTTCCATGAAAGAACAAAGCACATTGAAGTCGACTGTCATAAGGTTCGAGAACAAATTCAACTCGGCATCACACTCCCATGCTACACTGAAAGCTCAGAACAGTTAGCGGATGTTCTCACCAAAGCAGCTAGTCCACAAGTTTGTGAGTATATTCACTCTAAACTTGGACTCATGGATCTCACTCGGCCATGAAATCTCTAGTCATGACACCTACACTCTCTTTCCCTTGTGTATAGTTTTTCCCATGTGGTTTTCTATACGAAGATTTTTAACGAGGTGGGTGTTCGTGACTCCAAGCATAATCGAAGATTCCAATCGATTAAGCTTGAGGGTGAGTATGAAAACACACACCATCATTTTTACATCCGTAAAGGGAACTAAGAGACAGGTCATCCGTACGCTTCAGAGATCCAACAAGTTAAGCCCATGAAGAGAAGCCTTACCAACGGTCACAAACTCTCTAGATCCTTCCTCTTGGATCCGTTTGCGAGTTGATACAAGTGGGAACCAAAGTCAACTAAATATCACATGTTTATGTTAAGGAGATGTCACTTTCCCATGAGTAATTGTGCGTAGAATCTTGACCGACCCTATGTATATTGTCTATATTTAGCTTGTATCCATGAACTAAATGAAGTAAGAAAAGAGATTATCTCTTTCTCCATTTAACTCTACAATTCACTCTTCCTACTCTGTTTTTATTGTACTCTGTTTTTACTCTATTTACTCTATGTTCGGTTCTACACTACCTCACAGTCTCTCCTTACTCTACTAGTTACCTTTGTCTATCTTAAATCTTACACCTATGTCACCAAAGTGCACTTATCTTTTCGGTCAAGGGTCCTGAGAGAACTCTTGAGTTAAGCGTGATTGAACTGGAGTAGTCTCAAGATGGGTGACCTTCTAGGAAGTGATTGTCGGAACGGAGCGAGTGAGGACAAAACACAGGGAAAGATTATGTGGTGAATTGTAAGGACGGTAAACAAGTCTTTAAAGCCTCTCGGACGTAGAAAACCGATCGTTGGATATGGATGGACTCACGGGCCTAGTGAGAGGACGTGAGGCCCATTAAAGAAAGTTGACCCATGGACTGGGAGTGGACATGGGGCCCACTAAAAGGTGGCGGTCACTTGCTCAGGTTGACCCTGTTCCGATATAGTGATGACATCCACAAATAACATACATCTTCGCTTCTCTTGATCAACGAAGGCTAGATAAACACCAACATCCTCATCATCATTAATAAAACAGTTTTCCAATAATGGTACCACTAGTGGAGTGTAGCTCAATTGTTGCTCATTGTTCCTAACGTTACTTTCAACAAACCCAAGCCTCTTGTATATCCTTGCTTTTAACATCAACAAATTTCTATCACTCTTCTCTATTATACTATACATACGACCTCCACACTTAAAAAATGTATGCTGATTTTCTCGCACATTGTATCCAGCCAAACCAATCCAAATATAAATAAATCATATATATAAAAGTAAGGTTTTAGTCTCTCCTTATTAGTTGATTTTCATTTAATGTTTTCTAATTTTTTTATTTTTTATTTGCTTTCTAATTGCTTTAAACAATATTTAAGACCCAATAAACACAAGACATTTAACTCACACATTAAAATAAAATTATAACTGAAAATAAAATAAATTATGCATTAATCATATTCCACCACTCAATTTTATTCAAACACAATAAATTACTATTGTAACTCCATAATTCTAAATGTAACTTCCATCATTTCTTATCATATAAATAAGCATTCTCTCAATATCTCATTCTCTCATATTGACATTCTTTTACTATCACATTTTCACATTCTCTCATTCTCTTCTACAATACCTCAAATCATGTTTTTTTGTTTTTTTGATTTCTTATTTTGTTGTATGGGTTGTAAAAAACAAATGAAATATCATTGTAAATTTATGCTAAATTTAATTTTAGAGACTACATGATATATATTTTACATTGTTCTTATTTTAAAAGATTCATCTCCATTATCTAATTTGGATTATTATCTTATAAGTAATCATTCTCTCCTCCTCTCCAACCGATATCAAATGTTGTTATATCTCATATGTGTTGTAAGAGTTTGATTATATATTTTAATTTAGAGAGTATTATATATATATATATATATATATATATATATATATATATTTTTTTTTTTTACAATGTTCTATTTTTTAAAGATTTAGCTCAATTATCTAATTTGGATTATCATCTTATAGTAATCATTCTCTCCTCCTCTCCCACCAATATCAAATGTTGTTATATCTCATATGTGTTGTAACTTGTAAGAGTTTGATTCTATATTTTAATTTAGAAAGTATTATATATATTTAACATTGTTTTTAATTTTTATTTTATTTATATAAAAATAAAATATTTCTTTTATATTTCTTGCCTTTCTAATCTATTCATATTTATTTTTTAAATTTGCATAATTAAATTTAAATTCACATATGTTGGTTTTAACAAAAAAATTAACTTTATTTGAGAATTAGATGTTTCTATTCATTTTTAAACGATCAATGTGTAACATAATATATATAAGCATTTTGTCTTGCAATCACAAGTTCCATTTCCATTGCTTAACTCAATGATTAAACTATAATATATGTTGTATTATTTGTAGGAACAACAACATATTTATTTAATATATTTAAAAGAGCATATGATTAATCGAAATAAACATTTCTCCAAATTTTATAATTCTATCATTGTGAGTGTACTTATTACTTTGAAAAACCTTTACATTGAAGTTCATAAAATCATATAAGAAAACTAAAATACTATGTCACTTCAAATTTGGAAGGAAACACTTGGTATTCCTTTTAAAAAAAGTCAAGACGCATATAAAAATTTATTATTATTTAACTCACTTTAAAGGCATCAAGGGTCATTTAACTCAAAAATAACTTCTATCCAATAATTCCATACATTCCTCCCAAAAATAATATATATATATATATATATGTGTTCAAGATTATATTTAAATATTACAGAATTTTTTAGTTAGCTAAACTTATTGTTACATATATACAATATATATACATAAGAATTTATATTACTTATTAACACCATAATTCGACCCATTATTTGCTTAACTCAAAATTGGTTTCAAAGCCAACTAAAGAAAAACAGAAACGATCTTATTGATATTAGACCAAAACATGGGCATACAAACATAATCACTTACACAGAAGATAATTATTTTTAAAAATAACTTATTATTGCAACAACAGCGTCTGAAGGGTTTACATAAGCAGTTAATTAGAAAATCTAAAATACAATAGATGTATTGGAAACAATATCAGTCAATGATAAGATTGGATCCTCAAAACCAAAAAACAACATCCTCATAATTCATAAAAAATAAACGCCACAATTGTACACATCTAAACGAAATGGTATAAAGATATAGTGGGTAAATACAAGTGACTGTGAAGCCCATATATGCCTAATTAAAACAAAATAATACAAAAGAGAAAACGAAAAAGACCAAAAAAACAAGAAAGTGCCAACTACACCACAACCCACGCGTTGCGTGGGGAAGCACCTAGTAAGTAATAATACTAGCTTTTTTTGGTTGTACTACATTAATCAGTATTAACAGTTTTACTATTATTACCAGTTCCACCAGTTTTACACAATCGCGATAACTCAAAATCGAATCGAATCTGGGAGCTCATTCAAATCTCTAAAATTCACTGCAATTCAACCATAAAATCCATTTCTTATCATCTAATAGCTCAGTCAACCCATAAACCATGGTAAAACACCCAATTTGCTAAGCATCTCCAACAAAATCCAATCTAAATTTTAAAATTTTAAAACCTAATCCAATTCAACTATTCTTATGTTTGTTGAAGAATGCACCTGCATTATAAAGGAGAGCTTGATAGAACTCAAAATTTTGATGACACGACGATAATAGAGAGCTCCGATGAAGAATCGTCGGCGACGGAATCAACGACGTCGAGTAGAGCAGCAAACTAGCTTTTTTTTTCACATTTTGTTTCCTTTATCTAATTAATTCAAAATCTAAAAATAATGGGGAAAATGAAGAAAATGAATTGAAGGGTAAAATCGGAATATAACATTAACTTAAATGAAATAGGGGTATGTAAAATAGAGAAGAAGATAGGAGATTATATTTTCTACTTGGGGCTTCTGAGATGATTACTCCACTAAAATGAGCATACTTTACTTAATAAAAGATGTTTTTATTTGTAAAAAAATAGACAACTAGAGGGTGTATTTTGGCAAAATGGTATACAACACCCCAATTTTTTTTTAGAAACACGTGTCGAGTCGTTTCACGTTCAACTCGTCCAGGCACCTAAATTATCCCTTGGCGTAGGAGTTCTCGGTTGTGGGTCCTTCAATTTTAGTTAGAGAAAAAATCAGATTTGTATTTACCTTCATACACTTATTTATATTTTATATTTTTAATATATTATAACAATTATTACAATAATCTAAAGCTAAATTATATCCCACCAAAATCATATTTGTATTTACCTTCATACACGTATTTATATTTTTATATTTTTTTAATATATTATAGCAATTATTACAATAATCTTGTGACAACCCGTCCCGCGGATCCCACTAGCCCACCGCTAGCCGCCCCAACGGACCCCAAGCTGGTCCTGCAGGGCATCGATCCTAATCCCTCACTGTGGATATCCAAATCTACCAGTAGGTAATTGGTGCACCAGGCGTTCCTCGAACCATAGTCCCCACCCTTTAACAACCTTCCCACAGGACAAGTTGTCACCAATTGACCTGTAGATCAATTGGTGACAGCTTGTCCTGTGGGAAAGTTGTTAAAGGGTGGGGACCAGGGTTCGAGGAACGCCTGGCGCACCAATAACCTACTGGTGGATTTGGATGAATAGTTCCTATCCACAGTGAGGGGTTAGGATCGATGTCCTGCAGGGCCAGCTTGGGATCCGTTGGGGCGGAGGACGGGTTGTCATAAATCTAAAGCTATATTATACCCCACCAAAACTTTTGTCAAATACTCATCATTACAAAATTATTATTGTCAAATTTCTAAAACGTTTCGCAACTTATTACAAAATATTTTACATGCAAATAATTCATCAAAGCAACATATAATGTAGTAACTACGTACAATTTTACTATATGTTTCACCATTAAAATTATGCTCTTAAACCCTAAATTATTTTATTGTTAATATATGTTCTTTATTACCACCTATAAAATGTCTTTTAAACAAATTAAACAAATTTGATGTTTCTAGGCAATCTTATAATTACTAAAATTGTTTTGTGACATAATATTTTTAACCATGAATTTTTTTTTACTCCAAAGATATTTTGGATGAACTAGTGGTGAAAATTATCTACTCTATTACAATGATTTTATGACCAACTCAATCAAAGTTCAATATTATAATCTTGATAGTATATATAAAGCCTTAGATAATTCAGATATACAAAATAGAAACTTTATAAACAATCCAAAACATGATATATGTCATAATCACGTTAAGGATCGATGTCTTATTTACTCCTCAGAAGTATCGCATTGTAATTAAACTACTTAGAACTATGATCTCATCTCAAATATTCTCGAATCGTAAGTTCTCAACTTATTTCTGTCCAAATAAAAAATTCTCATATATTTCTTTATATACTAGGATTTAAACAGTTTAGGAACCAAATTCGATAGAAAACCACGTAAATCAGGTTTGAAACCAATTTTAAAACGATTTACCGTTCCAACTACCAAAATTACAAAATCGCTTCTCAATTACTCGGTCAAGCAGCTCTTGTTTTAGTACCGGAATCATTGACATTATTTAGAAGAGAAAACTCTAGATTTTGACCAAATACATCAACCACCGATTAATCTTCGAAACATATAACACTATTAACTGTAGAATTACTTTTGGAACTTCCATCAGTGTCTCCATCCTCGATTAATTTAGCGTAATTTATATACTTTGATTCTATTTCATTGCATCTAATAACTTCCATTGAAGAACCCGCACGAATAAAAGACCCACAATAGATCGGCAAAATTATATCAAAAAAAAAATCAAAGATTTAAGCTTTTGATATAAACATGTAAATTTTATGTACATATAATATTATTTTCTATATTAGTTTTTCCTATTACGTTTCAAAAATAATAATTATTTTGACATAGCTTATGTAATTTATTTTAGATTTGTTATTCACTATTTCTTGATTAACAATAATATACATGCTTAATGAATTATTATTTTGTTTATACATGTCAAAATCTAATTGAGAAAACACACATCGTACAATCAAAAATATATTAGTTTTATCAATTTTCTTTTTTGATTTAGGAATTATTTTTTAGATATAAATATGTAAATTTTACGTAGATCTAATGTTATTATCTTAAGGGGCATTCTCAAAAAATACCCTTTTTGCATGCCCCTTTTTATAAATACCCCTCTCAAAACTACCCCTCTTGATATACAAAATGACCAAATTACCTTTTTGAGTGATAGCAAAAATGTACAGTCACCAAAATCGAAAAAAAATTCCCGTCAAAAACTATTTTTTTTCCCGCCAAAAAAAAAATTCCGCCAAAATTGAAAAAATTTCCCGCCAAAAAATTTAATATTTATACAAAATCTTTTAAAAACTTTTTAAACACCTTTTAAAAACCTTGTAAAAGCATTTAAAAATATTTACAAGGTTTTTAAAAGGTGTTTAAAATGTTTTTAAAACATTTTTAAAAGGTTTTTTTATAAGGTTTTTATAAGGCATTTACAAAGTTTTTATAAGGTTTTTAAAAGGTTTTTAAAGCCTTGTAATTTTTTTTGGCGGAATTTTTTTTGTCGAAATTTTTTGTCAAATATTTTCATGTAAGGGTAAAATGGTCATTAAAAAATAAAAGAGGGCAAAAATGAAAATAACAAAAAATGGTATTTTTGAAAAGAAGTATATCAAAAAAGTTATTGATTGACTTTAGTTCTGAACCTGCTTGAATGATCTTGGTAGAAAATATTGACTTATCCATCTTCAATGTCTGCCTCTATTTGCGAATTTTTTCTTCTTCGACTCCCATATTACCACCAACTCCTCGCCACACTTGATTTAATAAAACTTTACTGGCTTGAAAACATGTTCTGCATCTTATCCTTCCTTGGTCAACTTCTTATCTCGCCCAACTTCTTCTAAGTCTGTTACTTATGAGGTTCGGTTTAATAACTTCACCCATCTCTTGCCGCTTAGCATAATAATGCTTCTTCTCCGCCGTTCATTAATTTCTTGCACCCTTTTTGTCTATTTATAGACAGTTTCGTCTTCTCCGCGTTATCTTCTTGCATCCTCTTTTGCACTTAATTCTTGGATCACACATTACTTCCTTGATTATACTTGGTTTGACCTTCTCAAGTTGTTTTGCCATTTCGATCGATTTGCGCCGCTCTTTTGCTCTTTTGATATCTTTGAATCTGCCTCATCCTCCTCCATCATTTTTCTCTTCTCCTTCTTGTTGCTTTTTAACTGAATTGGTTGCCCTTTCCTGGTTGAACTCTCTTGAACTTTTCTTGAACTTCTTCTCTTTTTGTCTGATCGCGCTTTGTGGTGACTTACGTGAATCCTCATCAATCGCGTTGAAGCAATGCAAGCTAATTATGCAATTAACTATGCAACCTATAAAACTCAAGCAACAATCAAAGCAAGCATTTTAAACAAGCAAAGGTTAGCAAGCAGTTTTAACAACACAACAACACGGCTAAAGAACATAAGGTACTTTACAAAAGATACGAGGTTCTACAACACTTAGCCGATACTTCAAGGTTTTGGATCCTAGATAACACAACAAAGGTTAAGTCTAGAAACCTACAACACAAGAAAAAAAACTATCCAATCCTTACACACAAATTCAAAAGGAACACTTCCCTTACTCCCAACCATCTACTGGTTCCTGCGCCTAGTACACTCTTCACAAGTGCACACACACGCCCTAGCCGGTTCATCAGGTAACGGTTCAGCGGGAGACTCGGTTGAGGTAGAGGCGACAGACAATGAGGTTCCAGCTTGATTCATCGGGTCTTCTTCATCTCGACTAGCTCGGTCTAACGGGTTCTCCCCCGTATGCACAAGTTGGCTTGATGGGTTCAATCCTTCTCGCACAACTCGGTCCGGACAGCTGTGAGTGAAATGCCCACTTCTTCCACACTCGGTACAGATAACATGGTCTGGGATCAACGGACGTTGTGGTCTTGCCCTCCAGCAATGGTTGTTCAAATGACCCGGCATACCACACGAATCACAAGGCCTTGAGTGCCTCACGTACTCCGGGTTTGGACACACCGTATTCTCCGGGGAAAACATACGTCGAAGTGCTGTCCTCCAACAGTTTCTGGTCCAATGTCCAACTCCCTCACACAGATTGCAATAAGGTTGGTTCCTTATGTTGACTTGATTTGGATAAACCACTCTCTTTCGGGCAGTAGCTCTAGTCCTCAGTCGGCCTCTTGGTTGTGTAGTCACAGACTGCGCTTCCTGCTGCTCTCTCAGTTGCATCTCCTTATAGGACGTCCTTGGCCTCTTTGAACTGCTTTCGCCTTCCTCAAACCTTACATGACTTCGGTTTAATCTTCTTAACTCAGACATCCTCTCCCATTCTAAGTCTCTTGGTTCTTCCTCTTGATCAGCTAACACCATCTGCAACGGTATGGCTCGTATAGGACTGTTGTGTCAAGGCACAATTTGGTCCGGTATTACTTGGTCGGGCATTACTCGATCTGGTCCGCCTTGGTTTCTCACATCTCGGCTTGAACTAGCCCTTGGTCTCACATCTTCTCTAGGCTCCACACTCGCGACAGCTTCTTGGTCTTGGTCTCTTGGCATTATGTCTTGGTCACTTCTTGATTCCACCACCAAAGTTGGTATCCCCTCGTCATCACTTGACAAAATTTCGATCACCTCCACAAACACTTCCCTTCTCGTCGTCGGCTCCTCCGACTTAGAGTTTCCGTCACCTGGATTCCTTTGTCTCTCGGCCTCCGGTACTATAGGTTCACCCTCAACTCCATCCGCTCTCTCCGGTGAGTGTAACTCGTTCAACCTTCAAAGAATTTCTGCGACCGTCTCTGCTTTTTCCTCCACTGGTTGTCACGTACTGGTACCTCCGATCTCGGGTGTCACTCTGTTCCTACTAGCAGCAACTTCTTCTCCTGGTGAATGCATCTCCGTCAAGAAGTTCAGAATCCTCTCGACTGCCTCCAGGTACTCTCTCATATAGTCCTCTGGATTAACCTCTTCATAATGATCCTCCACAAGTTCTAACAGCAACTTCTGTAACTTATCGGCGAGCTCTACCTCCTCCGTTTCGTCTAGACACTCAGATGGATCGGTCTCAATAGACATACTGTCCCCTTCTCCAATCAATCGCCGATCCACACTCCAAGTGTTTGGATTTATTGGTACATGACTACTCTCTGACTCCATCGACAAATACCCATTGTGATGATTACAACCCTCATGTCTTGGCCCCTCATCTCCTAAACCATCCCTGCAACCTGAATCACCTGAAGACATCTAAAACCCACAAGAAACAAGGTGAGATGCTTAGTCCAGTCTAAGTTTCAACTTAAAACTAGACAAGCAAATAACCGGATAAAATTTGTGTTTTTGCGACACATTTACTCGATAAAATTTTGAAATGCACAAGTGCTCGCGGGTTCAAAAACACCGCTCTGATACCACCGTTGTAACGCCCCCGAACCGTTCTATGACCACGCAGGCCATCGGACTGCCACGAAATGCCACCATGGAAACTGTACCAAGGTGATCCAGTCGAGGGACGGAAGCTGCAGACTTCCCAACCGGTCCTCCCTAGCACAATTCCACCCGCAACCGAGATTACTTAGGCTTTGCAACCCTTGCGGCCTGGTGCGTTGTGTTGACCCGGACAAGGCCGAGTACCATTTGCAACTTGCCATGCTTTCCCCGAAAACCGAATACATTACTTCAATAGTTTATTACATTGAAAATAAATCATTAAAACAATATATAAAGATAGTCGGATAACTTGTCATCAATCGCTTATGAAAATATAGGGTTTTACAAAGAACACAATAAAACCCTATCCGGTATCCTAATGTTTGCTCCAGCTCTAGACTCACTTTGGCTTCCTGCAAAACAAAATAATATCATGAGTAACCTAAGATTACTCAGTGAGCCTGGGCACCCCTTTCTCCTAAACAGGATTCTACTTCCCAACCCGACTACCCCAGCAAGCAAATAAACAAGCAAGGCAAACTAGCAAGCAAGTGATCAAAGCAACGCAACAGAAACAAAGCGGAAGCAACAATAATAAACAAGCGAGAGAAGTTAGAACGACACGACCCTACTCGGACGAACTATACTCGCTAGACACAGAGAAAGTTGACTAGAGGTACAAGGACTGCTTATATGCATGCTCACTTGGACACAATAGACTCTTAACTCTTACACGACTCGCAAGGACGACTAGAATAAAACAAGGGACGCTTGAAATACCCTAGACTCCTTCACCTATGGGCCCTCGATAATTTGTTCCATTCCACAACACTTCCCATGCTGAAACCACAAAGATAACCAGCATGAGCCCCAAAGGTTACATCGTCATGTAACGGTCACGCTAGTAGCTAGCTAGCCGTGACATTGTCCCGCGCGAGTGGTCATCGGGAACTCTCGCGAGACAGAACCGTATTTGGAACAGAAGATCGACACTATATTCTAGCTAGGACTCGAGAAACAAATTCAAGAGATTTTGCTAAAATAAACCAACCAATCAAGCAAGAAAAATCAAGCAACACAAACAAGAAATTCAAGCAAGAAAACATGCAATAATCAACAAGCAATAGAATAACAATTCATGCGACTTAGATTGTTTTACAAGCATGCAATCCATTTAACTACTTAATCATATTAATGCAACAAGTTCGATTACGAATGCAATCCATTTTAAGCGATTTAACCCATTTAAATCCTTTAAGTCTAATTAAGCATGCAAGCTAACCTCATCCAATTTTACGCAATAAAAATTGCTAACAAACTTCCCAATTTAATCATACATGCAACCGGTTTCAAGCAAGAGATATTGCTAGTAAATTCGCTAAGTCTCAACATGCATGCAATCCTCTTAACCAACTTTTAAGTGTTCCAATTTTACTTAAAATGCATCCAAATTTATCTTGCATGGTGATTCTTAATTCAAATTCGATGTTCCCTTAACATGAATCTAGCATGAATCCTACCATATTTCGCATGCACCAAATTAAACCAATTCTAACATGAATCTAGTCTAAATGCATCACGCAAAGGTTACTCGCAAAGATCTAAAGATCCATGCTTTGTCCCGCACACAAAACCACAGAACTCACTTTGGGGCAACGGATGATGGATGGACTTCACTGCACCGCGGATCAGACAATCTTCTCCTTCGCGTTAAACGGCTTCCCGCTCTTCGACCGCTTTCGTCCGCAACCACCGTCTCTTCTCGGCTTGTCCTCGACACAAACACCGTCTCCTTCTCGACTTGATTTTGACACCGACACCGTCTCCTTCTCGATGATCTCTCCTTTGTTTTTCTCTCGGCGCAAGCAATATCTCTCGATGATCTCTCTCTCTCTCTCTCTCAGCTTTGAGAGAACAAAGCTTGAGTGTTTTAGTGTTTGGGAGGAATGAGAGAAAATGAGAGAAAAACCACAAATGAAATCGCAGGCCCTCTATTTATAGGCTCAACTTCTCCTTCATCTTCCTTAGTGCGTTTTGACAAGTGGTGCTCTCTTTGTTTGCATGTGGCGCGTGGATTACACCGCCCAATCCCCTCGCGACCTTCCATTTATAACACCAAAATTCTTTTTGCATGTGTGCATGTAATCTGATTGGTCAGTTTTACAAAGGCACACGATTTCTTGCTTTCTCCGGCAAAACTCGTCCCTTCGTCCGACGCTCTCGACAGTTCTCGACATTTCTCGGTCTCGCTCAGACACCATCGGCTCTCTCGGCAATACTCGGACAGTTCTCTCGGCTCCTCGGGTACTATTGGCTTAATACGTCTCGGTCGACTCGGGCAGTACGTCTAAGACAACTCGGCCATCTCTCGGTCCGCTCAAATTTTCTTGAATTCCCTTCGGCATTCGTCTGGTACGTCCGGTGCACGTACGTCCGGTACGGTACATGGTACATGGTACCACCGGCCATCTCTCGATCTGTCCAGAATTTATCGGACATTCCTTCCGTAATTCTTCTACCTTCCTTCCTTGCCTTCCCTTTATGTCCTTTCCACTCCTTTGGCCAGGGGTTTTTATTTTGAATTTTACCCTTTGGTGAGGGTCATTACAGTGAAAGTCCTAGTGATGGTGATAGTGATAGTGAGAGTGATAGTGAAGTAGGACTATCCGGAAATGGTCGCATCGGTGAACGCTGGTCGGGCCGATGGACAAGGATGGACCGATTAGACCATGGGCTGATGGGTGGCCCGGGAACTCGGAACTCTTGCAAATATTTAAGCCAACTCAAGGGAAGGAAACCCGAGAGAAATGGAAACTCGCGGAAAAAGGCAATATTGGTCGATAGGGCTTATCGTTTTGGGGCAAATCAAGGCGGTTTAGTCGACCCTATTTAAAGGATAGAACCCCTAGATAAATTCTCTAGTTTTCGCATAAAACCTTTTTAGCCGCCGCAAGAGAAAGAGAGAAGGGTTTCCATCGAGCTTGGCCGAGAATTCCTAAGTCTAGATCGAGAGAAGAACGGTAAGTCTTTCTCCACCTTGATCTGTCGATAGTATATGGTTCATACATCGATGGTTAACGATGTAGATCTGTCCGTGTAGAGGCGGGGATCCTAATTGGTCATAGGGATTGAGAGATTAGCACCGTAGGTCAAAACCGAAGGTGAGTGCGTGACTGTGGCCGAGTTCCATGGTTGATTCTCTTGACTTGTGGTTTATTTAATCTCGTTAATTGCTTGTCTTAGTTAATGGTTAATGTGTTCTATTGCTATATGAATGGTGGTTGGTCTAAACGACTTGGACAACTAACCTATGTGAATTGTTTGACTTGCATGACTTGATTGGAATATACCCTGTGTTGGTTTGAGATTATTGAACTGAGCCTAGTGAGACAGGATGACCGCTCGACTAAGCAAACTTGTTTGCTTACGCCTCCTTTATATGGACGCAGGAAAAGAAAGGTCCGGTGAGCAGGACATTAGTGGCTGACCAGCTCGTGTGACGGAGGCAAGGGAGGAAAAGGATGGTGGCTTTGGGTAGTTTTAATTATGGCTTTTATTTCTAAGGATTGTATTGGTACCAGGCATGATGGTAAGAATGGTTGTTAAGGATAATCTGAATTTCTAAGTTAATGAATGCGTATTTTTAAGTTATTGAACCTGTTATACTTTTCTGTTGTTGCATATTGTTAAACGAACGAGTAGAAATCGCATAGGCCCTAAGAAAATTTTTATCGGCCTGTACAGCCGTGTACGGGTTTTTAGGATCGGGATCTGACAGATTACCTGGAAGTGGTGGAAGAATGGTCCAAGGATGAGGAGGGTATACCAACCCTCATTGTCAAATCAAAAAGGAGACCAAGGGAAGCGGCTAGAGAAGAGGCTCAACCTGAACCGGTAGCAGTACCAGTGTCAAGCTGTAATGAGCCAGTGTCTAACCCAATGCCATGGGCAAGACAAGTCGGTAGTGAGCAGAGTGTAAAGGCTCAAGAGATCGAGAACCAAAGAGATGCGGCAAGGAGGATGGGTCAATGGGATCCAATGCTGCTAGAGGTGGAGATCAACAACGAGTCCATGATGAGGCGGTTGAGTTTGGGTGAGATGAAGCCGATGAACGAACATCAGGATTAGGCTGAGGCGGAATCCGAGAATGTTCATGTACCAATGGCTGAAACTGAACCAAGGGTGGGTCAAGAACAAGTGGTGGAAAACCTGAACGCGGAAAGTGGTACAAGAGGAGTCGGGGGTGAACCCGAAGAAGACCAGGATATGATCACTAAACGTGAAGTGGATGAGGCTGATGGTGAGCAAAGAGGGAACCAAGAAATGGTACCTGACCAAGAATCAAGGGGTGAGATAGTGGAAGGAATGGTCCAAGAGCTCAAGGACTCCATGATGGAGTTGGTTGAGAAGTTAGCCGAGGAGGGTCATCTGAGAAAGGAAGTAGTTCGACTGGAACATGGACAGCCGAGTGAGAAGCGGACCAGGCTTATGAGTGATATCATCGGACCCGTGGAACGTGAGGAAATACGAACACGGAGGGGAATGGTAAGAACCCGTTCACAAGCCAGGAAGCGAGTAACTAACCCTTCCCGAGTGCAAATAAGAAACTCAGTCCATTGTGCGGCATGTGGTGAGAGTGGTCACCGAGCTTGCTATTGCTGGAGAGCCGCCTTGTGCACTCCAGGACCGGGAGATGTGGTGGTGTGTTGTGAGTGTGGTGCATTTGGGCACCAACTACAAAACTGTCCGACAAGACCCGTGAGGACGGATGAAGGTGGACCAAGTGGAAGTGAAGCTCCAGAGCCTGTGACCTCGACCTCTGTAAACCCGCCTGCTGAACCAAGTGTTGACCAGCCGCCTGAACGATGCGAGTGCTACTGTAGGATGTGTAAGTTCTTGAGAGAACCCTAGGCACCTGTTAGCCATGTTATAGGGTATCATGTAAACCTGTGGGGGAAGGTTAGAACTTATTTTCTTTTAGAATTCTAGGACGAATTCTTTTAAGGGGGTAGAATGTAATGACCCGTATCACAGAGTACGTACCGGACACGAAGAACGTGTACGAAAGAAGTGGAGATATCTCGGAAATACAAAGAAAATAAAATTTCCGAGAACGACCTAAGTAACTTGTGCCTAAAGTTACCAAGTCGCAGAAGGGTCCAAGGCCGAAGAACGGACGTGAATCGTTGGAACATCCGGTTCGTTGGACGATGGATGATCAAGGACGATGGTGAAAGGACCAAAGGAAGGAAAAGGAAAGTAATGGCCATGGAAAAATGGTACAAAGGACGCAAAACGGACCATGGGAACAAAATGGCCACGTACCAACCGAACGGTTAAGGTACCGCGGAACTATAGACGGATCGTACGCATGGTACGAAAGGTTCAGAGATGGACGAGACAATGGAATGTCACGGAAAAGAGGTCCAGAGAAAGACGAGGAAGACCGATGTCATGGTCAGGAGGACCGGGACTACCGAGGAAATAGACTCG
Source organism: Camelina sativa (assembly GCF_030686135.1). NCBI lineage: Eukaryota > Viridiplantae > Streptophyta > Magnoliopsida > Brassicales > Brassicaceae > Camelina > Camelina sativa. The sequence continues at coordinate 24,585,455 of NC_141890.1, read as the reverse complement.
CGGACGAATGGGTCATTTTTGCGGACAAGAGCGGGAGCTTGGGACGCAAGAGAGATGCGGGAAGGATGAGGAAGTGGAAGAGTCTCTGCATGGGAGTGAGACGCCACATGTCGCTGGATTAAGCCTCCTTTACCAGCGAGTAAAATACACTCGCGAGTGGGGGAGAGTACATGCAAAAAATGTGACACTTGTCACTTGATTTTTGCCATTTGCCAAGCTGAAGAAGTCGAGTGTGGGGCTATAAATACACCCCTTGACTTCTCATTTTCGACCAAAACCCTCTCAAACAACCAAACTCTGCCCAAATTTTTCTCTCAACTCTCTTAAAGAAGAAATCTCTTGATTTCGAACAAAGAGGAAGAAGAAGAGGAGATCTCGTCGGTGGGAGAAGCTAAAGATCAAGGGGAGGTGCTGTCAGATCGGCGTGGTGTGGTGAAGCTCAAGTCAGCCAAAGGTCTTCAAAGCCAAGGTGAGTTGTGGATTTTTCTTATGGGAGGTGCATTAGCTCTCTAGCTCTTGCATCAGCCCTTGTGTATTGCATTTGTTTCTTGTTGCATGTAGATCTAGAAGATTGCATATAGTCAAGAGGGATTCAAGGGGGTTTTAAGCATTCTTGGGGGAGAAAGGCTTTTTCTTAGACTAGATGCAAGTATGAAACGCCTTGCATGCTAGATCTAAGGTTTTAAAACCATTTGGAGGGTTGGAAATTTTTTTAGAAAACAAAATCTCATGCAAGTGTGAAATGCCTTGCATGATTGATTTTGGGTGTTTTGAGATTTTTCTAAGGGATTGGTAAAATATTTAAAAAAAAAATCACTTGCAAGTGTGAAATGTCTTGCATATTTGAGTTTAGAATTTTCTCTGTCATGGGGATCGATGGAAAATTAGTAAGAATTGTTCTTACTTAAAAATTTAGTGAATTGGGGGTGTATCACGCATATTAAAAAAAATATTTAATTTTGCATGATGGGAGATCAGTCTAGATGAGGGGATATTGTTTTTGGTGAGTCCATACGAGAATCTCCAGGATGGAAAGAGCCGTATCAGGACCCAAAAATTTAAAAGAATAAGTTTAACCTCTAAGTTGTAATTAGGGGTTGTTGGTGAGGCCATGCGAGGATAAATTTAACCAAGGAAATTTAACCTCATGGTGTTGATGGGAGATCAGACCATTGGAGTGTTATTCTCTTAAGTCATGCGAGAATCTTCTGGACGGAAGGAGCCGCATGCATGTGAAAAATATGGGGTAAAGATGCATGCAAAATTTATAAATAAAAATTTAACTTGAGGTTAAAACTTTTGGGGTTGGGAGCATATAGGATACATGCATGATTAGAATTTTCTTAAGTTGCATGATTGTTTTCTTGTTGCTTAAGCTTTGTGTGTGGTGATTGATTGTTGCTTGCGTGTGACGCTTGCATGTTTTGCGTGTGGTATGGTTGTACTTAATTCCTTGAGTCTTGAGTCCTAGAGTTAAGTGTTGTCCTAGCTAGTTCGCGAGTTAAACGTCTCGGTTATTAGCTAGAGGTCGATCTTTGTTCCCGACATGTGTTGTGAATGTCCGGTGAGCTAATCCAGAGGGATCTCATGGCAGGACAAATTCGGTGTCTAGCTAGCTACTAGCCCGAACCGTATGACGATGCGGTATGGTGTGCCCAGTTGTTTACTTGGGGGTAACAACGCGGAGGATTTTGGTGTGTCCGGCTGGTTGCCTTTGTGGTATAAACGTGGAAGAGTGTTGGGTCGGGACAGAGGATCGATGGGCCCTAGGATGAGTTTTCCGTAGGTTTGGTGGTGGTTCCCTAGGTTGATTGTTATCTCCCTGGGTTAAGTCTGGTAGTGTCGGTCACGGCGTGGATGCCTGACTGTGTGATGACTAGGGTGGTCAAGTTATCTTGATGCACCGCTAGCATTTTCCACCTTGGCAATGATTGCGGGTGAAGTGGCGTGGAGGCCAAGTTAGTGACAAGGGTTAGACGAGTCATGTCTTGTTTATTTCTTGCTTGATAGTGTGTGTTTGTTTGCCTGCTTGTTTGCGCTTCCGCATTGCGTGCTTTGATTGTGGGGTTGCTAGGGTAGTTGGATGGGTTGAGATAGCATGTTAGAGGGGGATAGCATGTTAGAGGGTTGCCCAACTCATTGAGTAATCATAGATTACTCACCCTTCTCTACAATTGTTTTTCTTGCACGGAAATTAAGTGGGTAGAGTCGAGTTAAGGGTATCGGATAGAATGTTTCCATGTTGTGTTGCAAAAATCCGTGTTTTCTTGTTTATTGTTTTCGCATGGATCCAACTGTTTTTCTTTGTGTTACGATGATTTGTAAACATTATATAATATAATAAATCGACTTATTTTCTTATATATTTTCGGACAAGTGGAGCCGGTACGGTCTAGTCCGGGCCAGCACAACGCCGCGTACGTACCGAGGGTTGAAAAACCTAAGGGAAGTACGTAGCGGATAGATGGCTGTCGGTGGACTGGCTGGGGAACCTAATTCGTTGGTGGAACTTCGGGCGGATCGCAAGCAGTTGTTTGATTGTGATGACCTCCGGGCCGGTCCGCGGTTAGTCCGGCCGGGTGGACGGATCGGGGGCGTTACAGAGGTCCTCAAAATATTTTGAAGCAATATTCTCCACACCCGCTGGAGACTCATCCAAAACATTATCAGGACTAAATAAGCCAACAATTTTATTCCTCACCCGCCGTTGTTTAGTAGAGGCTTGGAAATTTTTTGTATTTTTGTCCCTAACCCTAAGCCAAAATTTTCTACTTTTCTGCTGCCAATATATTTCCTCATCATGATATGCCTCTTTTAATTTCCTCTCTATACTTCGAATTTCCACTTGGGGAAACGAATCATCCATCTTCGCTTCCTGTAAAGCCGCCTTCAAAGAAGAAATGAGTGAAGGGCCAATACTAACCTTATTCTTCCGCCACCAAGAAATTAAATTTCTGCAATTCTTAATCCTATCCACAAATACTGGTACCCGAAATTTTTTTGTACGGTTCCATCCCGACTCTATCGCCCCTAACAAACCATCTTTCCCAACCCATCGCTTGTCAAAACAAAATTACTTATTGCATCTCATAACAGATTTTAGGCAAGTCGCTAAGATTGGGGAGTGATCAGAGCCAATCTTTTCCAAATAATCAACTTTTGTTTGAGGAAAAAAAACAATGCCAATCCTCATTGCCTAAAGCACGATCTAAACGACATTGAACCACCTGATTATTATGGCAATTACCTCTCCAAGATAACTGCTCACCATTGCATGGGAATTCTAACATACCACAATGTCGAATCATTGAAGCAAAAGGCACAAAAGAAGAGGCTGGTCGCAAAGCCCCACCCTTCTTCTCATGATTTCCAACAAGTTCATTAAAATAACCAATCATAAACCAAGAATCAATTTGGAAAGACCCAATATCCATTAACTTATCCCAAATTTTTTCTCGATTTTGAGGAATAGGATCACCATATACAAACGATAAAAAAACCAATTGGTGCCCAAAAAGCTTGTGCATCAATAATACGGTCACTAGCAAATAAAATTGAAAGTTTTATTTCATCTATGAAAAATAAAACTAAACTGCCACTAGACTTACGGGGTTCAACAGTATACAACTTATTATAACCAAACTTATTTTGAAATTTTTGTAAATAAGAAAAACATTTTTTGTTTCTGATAAAAATAAAATGTCTAGTCGATGTTTTTTTCCACAAATCTCCAAAATATTCCTATGTCAGGTCAGCCCCTATGCCCTAACAGTTTCAACTCAAAATCTTCACGTTTGAGCGGGCGGTTTTGGGAGAGCCCCCATCCCTTTCTTAACTTGATGACCACCACCACTTGGAGTAAACCTTTTATCATTATGATCTAGTTTTCTTTGTATTCAATTATCATTATGCACACAACATGGTCACATCTAGTTATACATTATATATAAACTAAAATATAATGAATCTACTTTGGAAATATAAGTTTTTCTCTAGATCATATTAAAATTCTATGTACACTTTTCCACTTTTAGATTTTAATTAGATATTCCTATATATACAAATATAATACAAGAAAGGTAAGTTCTCACTACAGTTAATCACCAAAATATATATTTTTAAAAAATGCCATTTAATTTTACAACAAGCTCTATTAACCTACATGTTTAGAATTGAATTTGAACAAAGGAAAGATGATGGCCCATTAAGCCTAAATGTTGCCTCCAACAAGTTAGAAGACACTAACCAGAAGCGTCTATCCAGATCTCGTTTGCGATCAGTCTAGCAAAAGCCAAAATTGCAAGCAATCACTTTAATTCTCTGTTGTTTTCTGAGCATGATCCGACTTTGAACAGACAGTTTCAACAATGGCTATGTCCGATCTTCCAAAAGATTTGTGGGAGGAGATACTCTGTAGGGTTCCAGTAATATCTATAGGAGCAGTGCGGTCTACTTTTTTTTTTTTTTTTTTGATAACGAGTGCGATCTACTTGCAAAACGTGGAACACTTTATTCTACGATCAGAGTTTTACGAAGAAGCTATTTGGTAAAACAATAGCAACGAAGGACAATGCGTGTCAGGTGGTGTTGATGATGGATTTAAAGGTTTATTTAAGCAGCGTCAATCTCCATGAAATTCACAAATTAAGACGATCGAAGACGACAACAACGTTAAATCATGTATCATGTGTAAAGCTAAACTCACTAGCCTAAACGATGACGTAGGTTATCAAGTTGATAGTATATCCACTATCTTTCACTGTGACGGTTTATTGTTATGCATCACTAACGTTGACAAGATGAACATTAGGCTTGTGGTTTGGAACCCTTATTTAGGGCAAACAAGGTTGATCAAACCCAGAAAAACTTACCAGTTATTGGACAGGTATGCTCTGGGATACGAGGAGAAGAAGAGCAACTCGCTTCGTACCCAGTAGATCTTGAGATTCAATACTAAAGATGTTTGGAACCACCGAATCTATGAGTTTGAAATCTACAATTTTAACTCTGATTCGTGGAAGGTTTTTAGTTTCAATCCAGACTGGTTTGCTAGAGAAAAATATATAGAAGGAAGAGGATCAAAAGATCTCTCAAATTTCTTGATCTGTTTTGATTTTACAACAGAAAGATTTGGACCGCGTCTTGGTCTGCCGTTTCACTCTTTCTCTGACGATACTGTGATTATCTCTAGTGTTAGAGAAGAGCAGCTTGCAGTGTTAGAGAAGAGGAGGTTCCGTTCAGGGATGATAGAGATTTGGGTTACGTCTAAGATTGAGCCTCAACAAGTATCGTGGAACAAGTTGTTTTTAGCGGTTAATATGGAACCACTCACTCTTTCTACGTTTGACAGTGCGAGTTTCTTCATTGATGAGAAGAAAAACGTAGTTGTGGTTTTCGATAGAGATACTTATAACCTCAAACCCAACCTAGCTTACATCATTTTCAATGATGGATACATCAAAGAAGTGGATCTTAGAGAACCTAGAGATAACAAGTACCCCACTCGTGTGCTCATATGTTCCAAGTTTAGTGCAAGTTAAGAAAGTTTCACGAGTAACGCAGCAGCATCATTACGTCTTGTTGGCAAAGCATCAGCGGATTAACTTCGGTTTTGGGTATTTTGGGGTTTTTATTTTGTTTTTATGCATCGTCTTGAGTTTTTTATGGTCTAGATAGACGACTATTCTTGGGGTTCGAGGTCTATCCACGGACGTTTCGTCTTTCTTTCTATTTTGTTTTGCTCGTTGGAGAGATCTTGTCTGTTTAAGGCTTTCACATGCCCTTCATTGTTAAACAGCTTTTGGTTTGTTAAAAAAAAAAAAAATCGCGTGCCTCCTTGTATTCAGTTTTTAAGTAATGTTTTGATAAAGGTTCTGACCAGATCATGATTCTGATTTCATTACTTATCATTATGTTGCCGGTGGATAGCAAATCAAAATACTGTGTGTAATTTTGTTTATATAAGTGCATATATCTTGGACTTAACTGAAAAGAGAGGAGTAGGGTGATGAAAACGATTTTGATGTTTACTACAGAAACAAGTCAACAACGTAAGTAGACTAAATACATAGGCATCAGCTGGCAATATTTTCAGAAATCCAAATTATTTGTCGCATTATATATGAATCACTAGTCCTCTTGTTTCCTTAAATCTCGACTGGTTTAGTGTATAGTCATCATCTTCTTGTTTCCTTACGACTGGTTTTGTGTTAAACCTAGTTATGTTGGTTAGCTCCGCCCTCCCTCTTCTTCCCTTTCCTTTTGCTCTTCCTGTTATTCTCTCCCCCTTTGCGTCCTGCAGTTTGCACTAAACTTGGGAAATAAGAGCACATACATGGGTAACAAATTCTTTTTCCTCCAACTCCAAGATTCATTTTTTTCAAGTATCCATTCTCTCCAATGATGTAAGAAGTAGCTGTTTCGTTGTCTCCGAAAACTACCCGAGTTTCTTCGCCTCGTCAATGAAGAAACTGCAATCTTCATCAAACAGAAGTTCATCACCAAAGGACGGCCCAATAATATAAACTAAGAAAGGGATCCACGACACGGCATTAGGCTCTATCTTAGTAGTAATCCAAATCTCTAACTCTACCGTAGATGTATCAACAATTTGATACAACACAGCGAGTTTCTCTTCTTTGACACAAGACAAAATTCCACAATCATCATCAATATTCTGAGACGGCAGAGAAAGAAGCTGTCCAAATCTCTCTGTCGTAAAATCAAAACAGATTAAAAAATCTCTCTCTTCATCTAAATCAGAATCTTTCACAACTAGATTTTTCATAATCCAAAAGTAAGTATTTCCATTTAACGTTGTGCCAGGGGAAAACAATAAACTATCCCGGTTGGTAATGATATTTAATACCCTCCATGAGTCAGACTTAATATCGTAAATTTCATAGTAGTTCTGGGAAAACCTCAATATCTTGTGATTCTTGTTGTTGTCGCAGCCAAGAGCATACCTGGTTTCGTCTGTTGTGTTTTTGGTTTTTATCCATCTGTTTTGTCCTAAATACGGGTTCCAAACCATGACCCTTGACTTGTCTCTTGTGACGCATAACAATAAGCCATCACAATGACATACTAGAGATATCTCAACGCGGTTATCATGTAAAATACCAATCTCCTTTATTGACTGGTCAACCGATTCTTCACCGTCTTCGTTGAGGATTCCATGGAGATTGAACCTCCTTGAACAAAGCCAAAAATCCTTCACTATGAACCCTAGAAACTGATGCTTTGGTTCTATATTACATAGAATCCGATCTTTAGATAAAGCATTCCATCCTTTGCAAGTTGATCTCAGTGTTCCCAGAGAAGTTTTGGGAACCCTAGACAATATCTCCTCTACCAAATCCTGTGTAAGATCAGACATCATTTTCATTGTTTTCAAGTGCGTAGGAGAAATTAGGGGTTTTTTTTTTAACTTTCAACCTTACACCCTCTTTTTTATGATTGATATTTGCTTTTTTTTTTTTGTAGTTATAAGGAAAAAACACTTCTTACCCTATTGCCCACAAAGTGCCTTTTCTTATATAAATAACTTTCGGTAAGATAATATATATTTTTTTCTTTTTGACTACAAAAGAATTAGCTCAAACGAGCTAATTGGTGGAAAAATTGTTTACATACATAACATTGTGCGGAGATGTACGCGTTTGGCGTGCCAACGAATCTGCACGATTAAATATGCAAAGATTTCTAATCCTTGTGAACTATTAAATATAATTGCAAAAATTTTCTTTACTAAACTAGTCTAATGGAAACTTCCGCATATGAAATGCTTTGCACTACCTTTCTCATATCACACAACCACATTAAAAAAGCAAAAAAAAAAGTAACAAACTAACAATTGTTTCCACTTTACAAAATCTCTTGACATTTCCGAGGCCAGTAACTCTCCTGGTGTATGGCAGCTTTTAAAAGAAGTGCACTTCGGCCCTGTTCATTTTTAAGTTGCTGGATTAGCGACTGCGACAGAAACAATAAACACAAATGGAATCGTAATTGTCGCTGCCATTGTGAAAAGAGCCGCCGAGAGTTGTCGTACTGTTGAAATAACCTGTCACAGCGCTCGCTAGAAATTCCGACGACTCTTCTTTCACCCCAACAACACTTTTTCTTAAAAAGAAATATCTGCATCGTTATCTTGCTTTTCCGTTGTCGTTTTACTTTTTAATTGCTATCCTCAATGTCGTTTTGGTCGTCGCAATCACTCATATAGCGACTTTAAAAAGAACAGGGCCTTCGTGGTTTTCTGGTTCGTAGACGTATTGCTTTCAAATTTGTAAACATTAATGGCCCAACATCAAAGTTTGTTTGTAGTCCACGGTTAAGTTCCTTTGTTTCGGTTGTCGAAACTTGTTTTATTATTAGTTACTAGATTTATAACCGCCGGTTGCACGAAACTGTAAACTTTTCTGTTTTCAATGTGAATTATTGAATATAACTATAAACATTCAAAACTAAAAATATTAATCTATACAGACGTCAATTTATTGTTTTAAACGATTTATAAAAGATATTTTTTAAATATTTTTGCATTGCTAATTCTTGCTATTTTCTAGAATGTACTTGTTATTTATTGGCATCTACTCTCTTTTTATATTCTATTATCTCACATATAGGGTGTGAATGGAAACATTCAAAAGGCGGTTTTCAATACCTTTTTCTTAAAACCACACTAAAGTTACCAATCACACAAAAGTTGTTCATTTGCGTTTTAAAAAAAATATATATTAATAATGATGATTTGCGGATTTGTCCAAGAGTTTATGCCTTGGACCGCTTTTACATCTAACTATGGTTATTATCCAGCGGTTTTCATCTAAAAAATACTACAATATCTTTTAAATATTTTTTAATACAGATATGTAAAAACAAAAATATGCATTACCGTAAATACCTTTGTCTTCTCTCTAATAAGTTATGTATAACAAATTAAATAATAATTAATTCGAATATTTAGGAAATAACTACAAAATTTAATTATTTACAAATAATAAATTTACTTGTGCATAAAATAATTACATAAGAAGTTAAACTTTTCGTTTAAATAATTTGGATATTTAAGTTTCAAAATAATTTTTATTAACACAAAACAGATAATAATATACAATTATATTAATTATCTATATTTTTACTAATTTATTCATACAATTATTTTTACTAATTTATTCATACTTATGTCAAATAAATTTTCTACAAAAAATGTATTTACAAAATATATGAAAATATATGACAATACTTTATGTTAAATATATACAAAAATAAAAATATTTATTTATTAATACAAAACAAATTAAAAATATATAATTATAATAGTTATTAATAAAATAATATTAAATCTGTAGTGCAAATAGTTTTTTACCAATTAAACATTGTTTTGTACCGCTTATTTTGTAAATAAAAAACATAAATAAAAATTTTGTAATCCAGTTTTTTATATTAAAAACATAAAAAAAAACATGAGAAAAAAATAATTTGTAATCCAATTTACTTATGTTTAAAACAGAAATTTTTAATTTTAAAGAAAAACATATGTTTAAAAAATTTCTGATTAACAACTGAAAAAATTCTTATTAACAATACAGCTAATAGTTTATTCACCAATCAAACATTATTGTGTATGGCTTATTTTGCATAAACCACACTTGTTCCGTAAATACTTTTATCCCGTACTTACCACGGTTTACACTATCAAATCATTACTTTCGCACTACCAAATCCGCAGTTCGGACCCACAATATAACTTTGGTCTGATCAAACTTGTTCAACTAATTTTTTTTGGGCAAACTGAAATTGGTGACGTGGCTGCTAGCTTCGTATGGATAACTTGGCAAAGGTCAGAAGAAAATTAGGAGAAAAGGCTTTGAGCAGACAGAACCATGTCCATGGAGCTCTGCGTTCTCGGACCTCTCCCCGGTCGGAGTTTCGCAATCGCCAGAAAACCTAATCTCTTGCTTCTCCGACCAACGACTCCCCCTCTTCTCCGTATCTCACTCCCGCTCTCTCTTTCTCATTTGTCCTCTTCTTCTTCGTCTCCTCGTCTCACATCGCCCAGTAAGTTCATCTCTCTCTCTCTCTCTCTCTCTCTCTCTCTCTCTCTCTCTCTCTCTCTCTCTCTTTCTCTCTCGCTACAATTTCAAGTTTAGAACTCAAATTTATGTGTAAATTTTGTTTCCAGTAGTATTCGCTGCGCAGGAGAGTAACTTGAGTGTATCGAATGAGAGTGAAACCAGTGAGTGGGTGATGCAAGGTACGTGAAATCTGAGATTTGTACTCGAAATTGTTCTGCAACTGGGTCTTACTTGTGTGTTGTGTAAGGGGGTTTTGATTTCTTTTTGTTTTATGCTTATCTGTGATAGATTTCTATACATTGAGGAAAGATGTTGAAATAGCATCAGCTCGTGTTGAAGAGATTAGAGACTCAGCTGGTTTGCAGCAACTTGAACAAGAGATTGCTAATTTGGAATCTAAAGCTACTGATACCTCTTTTTGGGATGACCGTTCCAAAGCTCAAGAAACGCTTTCCGCTTTGAATGATCTTAAAGATCGTATGCGGCTGCTTTCTGACTTCAAATCCATGGTTATGTTCGGTCTCTTATTGATGGTTTACATATCTAAGTTCATGTTTATGATCTTTGTAATTGCGGATTTTGAGATAATGTGTTGCTGATTTGAGACAGGTTGAAGATGCGGAAACGATTGTTAAATTAACAGAAGAGATGGACTCTACTGATGTTAGTTTACTTGAAGAGGCAATGGGAATCATTAAGGAGTTGAATAAATCTCTAGATAGATTTGAGCTAACACAGCTTC